>NW_010166110.1:58469-60132 GCF_000695765.1 Mesitornis unicolor
ACACTGAGGAATAGAACAAGTAGCTCAATGGAAGCTGAAGGATTCACAGTATAGAAAAGTGTAAATCAGTTCTGTTAGGTGAAAGGTTGTTTCTGTATATTTAGTGGCTTGATGGCTCTAATCATAATATTTTGTGATTAAACTTTCCTAATATGGAAAATTATATTCTATATTGTGTAAAAAATTATTCACTCACTTTTTTATTTATATAATATGGGTCCAGGTCTTCCAAAGGTTCAGACACCATTCCTGGAGGTATGTCACCGTAAATAAATGGCAGTGTCTTTCCTGCCTCCAAGTCACTGTTTGGTTTTGGACCATTTTCATCATCATCATCTGTATGTTCTTGCTTGGGCTTTTTAGCTTTTTCTTCTGCAGAGCGCTTTTCAATAGCTGCGAGAGAATCTCTAGTAAAATAGCGGAAGCTTTCAGGTCCTGGTGGTACCAGCAGTGCCTGTGCCATGTTTTCATCCTGCAAATTTAATTACTTTTAGCCTCTTGCATAAGAATGACCTATAAAAGAAAATCACATAATTCAGGAAAACTAGAAAGTACCAACAGAAATAAACCCCCAACATTTGCTCAGAAACACTTTCCAGGCCTGAAATAGAAGCAGCAAATTTCAAAGCTGAATAAAAGTTAAAAGCAACTGCTCAGAAATTATTTAGCTATTTTATACATTCTTTTTCAGCATTTCCCTCTTGGTCTAGAGAAAGACATTATGCCCACAGACACTGCTTTGCCTATGTCCTTAGATTCTCCCAGTTAGAGCAAAATACTGATACAAGTATTTTAACTGTATATAATTTTTAACAGGAAATATAAATGCATATTCTATGAAGCACTCTTGAAAATTGTAAATCTATATTTTACTAGTTAATAAATTTATCTTCATGTATTTTTTCAAGTATCAGTAATCCAACTTTATGAAAGTAAATACTTTCACTAAAGGAAAAATAAGTTTTTGTACAATTAATGATGTTTAAAAGACAGCAACTGAGGAACAAGCACAATTCTTTCTTACAGTGCTGAAGGTTAATGTTAGATATCAGAGAAGGTTAGGTTGCATTTACTGACTGCCTGTGAGCTGTGAATCAAAACCACAGGCCTTTTAAGTAAAAGGAAACATCAAGACCAAGTGGGAAAAGAATCCTGCTCCTGGTTTTTTGCAAGGCAATTGTCATAATATTATTCCAGACTAAAACTAGTTTGAAATTTAAGACTCTGGTTCACTATAAATGTCTTTAGCGCCAGTGCTAGCTGATGTAGTCCCTGCAGTTTTTTCCTGCTCTCTGCACCAAACTCTCCACTGAACAATGCATGTCTTTATGGAGTCCTGCAGTGCATCAGCTGAAAGTAACGCTCTTTTCTTTCTTCTAGGTCCTTCTGCAGCAGGATCATTTGCTTAAACTGATGCACTGTGAAGCACAGTGGAGAGGTTTGAATGGCTGGAGGGAGGGAATGGCAGAAGGAAGATAGATCTAGTTAAGGAGCAGTGCCACCAAGTAAGAAATAATAGCCTTATTTGATGTCTACTTTGCAAAAGTTTGTGGTATAGCGTAATAATAATTTTAATTATGAAAACGAATATTTAAGAGTGAGTTTCAGTTCTTGAAATGAGTTCTGATCGTGTTTTCTGTACATGAAGCCATGTAGCTTTCCC
>NW_010166110.1:60163-96830 GCF_000695765.1 Mesitornis unicolor
ACCTCATGAATGTGCAACACCTATATTCTGCCTCCACTATTGCCTAGTGCAGTTATATCATTCCTGGCTGCTGTTATTGCACAAGCAGCTTTTTCCTATACTATATATACCAGTCCACCAGTGAGTAGGCAGGGGAGGCACAGGAAGCTGGGAGGAGACACAGCTGGGACAGCTGACTCCAATTGACCAAAAGGACATTTCATAACATATGGCATCATGCTCAGCATATAAAGCTGAGGGGGGAAAGAAGGAAGGGAGGAACTTTCAGAGTTGTGGAGTTTCTCTTCCCAAGTAATTGTTACATGTGATGGATCCCTGCTTTCCTGGAGATGGCTGAACATCTGCCTGCCAATGGGAAGTTGTAAATTAATTCCTTGGTTTGCTTTGCTAGTGTGTGTGGCTTCTACTTTATCTATTAAGCTGTCTTTATCTCAACAAATGAGTTTCCCATTTTACCGATTCTCTCCCTCATCCCACCTGGCAAGAGTGAGCAGCTGTGTGGTGCTTAGTTGCCAACTGAGGTTAGAACACGACAAACTCAAGTGTTTTTATTCAGGTTACAGAGCTTAATAGAACAACACACAAATACATGTTTGATTACTGTTTCTATACATGCAGTAGTTTAATAGAACAAGGAAACAAAAATAATTCTGTTCCCTGCACTGAGCCCTGAACAAGCTCTTAGCAACCCTTGAACCCTTGGGTTTTAGTGATGGTTTCCCTCTTCGTCCTTCACTGGTTTTAAAATTGCTTGTTATCCTGTGACTAAACTGCCAGGACATAAATTATACTGGGCAGAATTCAGACAAAGAATTAATTTGGTCTATATATTGATTTCAGAGCAGCTTTAATTAAAAAAAAAATCTAGCTTTAAAGGAATAGTCTCAAAAATACATGCAAGATCTGAGTAGTCCAGTGCCTGAAGTTGCTTAGCAAAAAGTATTTCAAGCATTTGAAATACAATTCAAGCCTAGATACCATATGTGTAACAGTGTACAATTCAATAGATTTCATTAGAAAAAAGTAAGCTCAAATTTATTAAGGACGTGCTTTTGCTAAATAAATCCATTAACTTGTATTTGAGCATTGTAATCCATAAATACTTATCCAGTCTCTTCCTTTAAATAATAAGACTGAACAGTAAACACTATCCATATATTCTTAATTTTATGCATATTTCAGTTAATTATGTCTATGGATAACTTGTTAAATATTTTATATATTAATCTTCTCATCATTTCCACAGAAGATGACTCAGAAAGTAAGTGAAATATCTGTGTGTCTCTGAAAAAGCCAGAAGTGGCCTGAAGTATCCATTTTTATGATATCTTAAATCAGGCAAATGGTAAAAGTGAAAGTAATAGTGTAAGAACCAGGGAGATACTATGATTATTTATTAAAAACCTCAAGTTACCTAACATGTTATTTGCATTCTCCATGAAATAATCCACATACACCCTTCAGAATTTTGAAGGTGGAGAAATTACAAACCTTGTAGTGTTTCTTATCGGCTGGGTTTTTTTTTCGCATTTACTGACACCTTGAAAAAGCTGACTACTGAGATTTACATTCCATCAAAACTGAAACACTGGCACACAAATAAGCATTTGATTAGAGTTGGAATAAGTGCGAGGCTAGCAAAGGGAATCTGTAAAATGATCGAATATCATTATTTTCTTATGCTAATCTTTTATTTGAGAGGCTGTAATTTGGGAATAATATATTCCTCTGTGCCTCTCAGATGCTAAAATGTGGATTAAAAACTCTAGTGTTAGTCAGAGTAGCTGTCTCACATTAGGCCAGTAAAGATATTTGTCCAAATTAAAAAGCTGAGGCTTCCATGGTAGAAGAGATGGAAACAACAGGGCTAGAGGCACTAATTCAGCATAAGCAAGACATTATTTTCTGCAGCTTTAGAAGTAAAGAGAGTAGGTATTGCATGCTGATATTGTCAGAAAATTTACCTCAACTCAAACTACTACCGTTCTGAGAAGGAAAGGAGTACAGATGGAGTGTATGCAGAAACAGTCCAAAGAAATGAGTCTTCTTGACTCTCTCTGTATTTGGGAAGTTGTTTTACAAAATTCAGATATTATTTTTCTGGAAGTGAAGATAAGTTATGTTTAAGTTCCTATGCTCTGATCAGATTCCAAATAGGATAATGCTGCATTCAGTTTATCCTAAAAAGAGAAAGATAAATATTCATATATTGTGAAGAGAATCTAAAATGAAATATTTTTATTGAAATTCCTATGGCATTCGTGCACAAAGGCTAATTTCACAAAGTAAAACCTATGCTCTTATCTGCTGAAATGATTTGAAGTGTTTTTTTACAGTTATACTTTATCTTTTCATAATTGACATTTATCTTTTTTTTTCTGGCATCTTTACACTTTTTTTTACTGTTTTAAAAATATTTGAATCAGAAACAGAACTTGAAAAAGAAAAAAAAGAGTCCCAAAATGTCACTTCTGTAATTCAAAGTGGGAAATGCAATGTAATGCAGAATTAATTGAGATATCTAAAGAGATATCCAGTCAAAACTACACATGGGTCCTAAGCCAAGGAATAATGTGTGTTGGTTCCACAAAAGTAAGTATTTTCAAGGAAAGGAGTGACTTCCTCAAAGCTGAAAACAGCCTACAGCATGTGCTCAGAACCTGCCTCTTCTTTAAACTGTAATCTACTAATACAAATGATGATAATTTATGTTTACAGGGTCTAAATTACTAATATGTAGGATTTGTTTTCCTTTTTTTCATTATTTCCAACATTTATAATTCATCTATTGTGTCATTTTTCTTAGAGTATAATTTATTGTACCAATGACTATAATTTTGGTCTAGATTTGTACAGTCAGCCTCAGTGGCCTGTAGGCAATAGTGTTGTGTAACTATTTTTAAAAACTGAAATAATGAAACCATCACCAGGTATTTATTAATATAATTAATAAATCACAACAGACAAAAATACTTACTTGTTATGAGACTGTGAAATCAATGAATGAGGCTACGTAACAGAAATAGTATTTCCTTAATAAAACTTTACTTTTAAAAAGATTTAGAATGGAGTGGTTGAATAAGTGGCTGAAGATGAATTGGTAGTTCACATTGGCTGAAACTTGACCAAAGAACAGTAAATAAAGGAAATATTAATAAATTAATAATAATGTGGTGCTTCAGCAATGTTACATGCAATTTTATTTAACGTCCTTAGTGATGACTTACAATAAGGTGTGAAAGCATGTTAACGAAATCTTAAGAACCCCACGCTCAACAAAACAAAGTACTGTAAGAGTTTGGAAATCTGGGCAAAATATAATGCATGAGGTTCAATCTGACTGGTGAAAGACTAGGCAGATGGGAAAGCACTCAAAGCAAGTTAGATTAGAGGCTGGAAAGCAATCTCAGACCTTTCTGAAAGATCCAGAAGCTGTTTCTTGGGATATCTTTGGACACTGCTGCCTCCTACCAAGACATTGCTATGGATAGTGTTTCTCCCTGCTAATTTGCCTGTTTGTGCCCACTGCCATTCCACTCATTGCTTCTCTTCCCTCTTTACCTCACTGCAACATTTACTTTTGAATTGTTCCCGTTTCTTCTCTCCTTCTACCCAGAAACAGTGGCTTATGATTCTTACATCAAGGCTAACATATGCTGTATCTAGTAAACGGCAGTAATCAAAAATAGGTATGTTATGTAAATAAATTAACCTGGATTCCTCAGATATGTACCTGCAAGTTGTAGAACCCCCAGAGTAAATTGACCTATTTATTTTTA
This sequence comes from Mesitornis unicolor, assembly GCF_000695765.1. NCBI lineage: Eukaryota > Metazoa > Chordata > Aves > Mesitornithiformes > Mesitornithidae > Mesitornis > Mesitornis unicolor. The sequence continues at coordinate 63,943 of NW_010166110.1, forward strand.
AAAATTGATCAAAACCTCTAAGAATTCTTTATAATATAAAGCCTGCCTTATATTTTCTTTAACACCATATGTTTCCTCTGAGAAGGTGTGAAAAGAGATCAAGTGTGAATACTTGGAAGTATTGGAGAAACCTGAAGAAAGCCAAATGAAAACCATATAGAATTAAGATGAAGAGGAGGGGTCTACTTCTTAGCCCATCAACCTAGTTGGAACACAGTACTTAATTAATACTTTGCAAATATCTTCCAATGTTGAAGTTCCTTACATTCTAATGGAAAATAACTACAATACATGTAACACAAATTTGTACAGCTAAACCTCATTAAAGATGTTAACTTTATATATAGCACTACATCAAATAGCCATCTCATGAAGCAAAACATTATTTCTGGATGAGAAGAAAAGATAAGAAGAAAAGTCTTACCTTTATTTTTCTAAGAAATGCCAAATCTCAGAATTTAGCTACTGGATCTTTTGCTATCATGAAAACAAAAAGGCTGCATTTCTAGCAGAAAATTGAATTGGTAAGAAAAATTTCTCCTTGGGAGCTGAAGCTTCCTCAGGACTGAAGTTTCTTCAAGACTCTCTCATTCTTTTTTCCCTGTGTCCAAACCTTCTCAAAATTGATCGCAGCAGACAAAGGTAAGTACATCTTCGCATAGACACATTTTTTCCAACCTAAAAGCAAAGAGATATAGGAAAAGCAGGTTGGAAGATGAGTTAGTCCACAAAAACTAAAACAGACCAAAAGCATGTTTAACAATATTCTTTAAGTGACATGAGTTTCAAAAAATCCATTTATTCTTTTATCTGCATGTTTTAATTAAAAGGGAAAAATGGATCTTGTTAAGATTACTGCATGACTAGTGCAGTCTTTAGCAGACACAGGATAACTGTGCCCAGGCTAACAGGAGTGTTCTCATCTGTCACTTAGGGAGCTGCTCAGCATATCATTACGCCCCACTGGATTTACAGTCTTTAACCAGGAATAGCAGTTAATTCAGTTTATATTTACATGAAAATATGAATACTTCTGCATGTTATTTATCTTGGAGAATGTTGGTATAAGTGTTTTTCTTTGTGTGACAAAATTTTCCTTTCATTTCAAGCAATGCAATAGCAGAAAAAGATAATTTATTCTCCAGATTCTTCAGTTTAAAGATTCCATCATTACAAGAGCTGACCAAAGGTTGGCTATGGCTTCCTCAGTCTTTAAGGCTTTAATAATCTAAGTATCTACTTGCTTAAATTTAAATAGTCTACTTGCAGCTTGCAAACTTCATTCTTCAGCCATTGAGATTGAGATTGAAACGTCTTAGAGACATGTATTCTCATTTGAACTAGATATATTTCTGCTCTTTTCATACTTTTTAATGTTGTTATTTTGTTTTTATTCCTAGAGAAGAAAAGAAAAAGACATCCCTCTCTTTTATGTCTCTGCTCCTGCCAAAGTAGCCCTCAATAATACTTTGAATGTGGTGAGAATGAGCAGCCACTGTAGAAACTCTGTAGATAAAACACAGAAAATTTGTGTAAACACAGACTGGGTCAAAGAGAACACAGAAGGTGGGAAAACAGTGAAAGCTTTCTACTAGGCCACTGCTTCTCTTATTTATAAAGAAAGATGATCTCCAAGTACTCCTACAGAAAATATATTTAAAATACTAACCTAGAATTTATCTAGTAGTAGTTACTATTAATCTAGAATTAGATTTTCACAAAGATACAATAAATGATAGCACAATTAGAGCTTCTATTTGTTTAATGATGTAACATAAAGCAAACACTTCAAAAGTAAGCATACAGTAAACATTGCGATGATTGCTAATAGCAAACTCTTTCAATGTCCTGGTCATCGTGAGTAAGGGCTGATTCAGCACATCTTACTGTGGTGAGTCACTACTGGAGAGGCTCCACTGAAGACGTCTGAAAGCTGGGTCTCCAGTACTACCCTCAGGGGATCATGGCTTTCAGACTGGCACCAATGATGCTTATCCACCAAGGCGCATTTTCCACTGAATGCAGCTTTCCCTGGGGGTACATAGAGGATTTCCCCATCCCTTTGCCTATTGGGTGCATCTGGATGCTGCCTCTGAAGTAGCATTGTGGCTGAAATCTGATCGCATGGTCAGACACAGTGCAAATAAGCAAAATGTGTGAGTAAGTGCTGTTGCTTGCAGGCTTTAAAATAATATACAACGGATACCATAGCTTCCAAATAAAAGACTAATTGCTAGTACTAAGCACTTATATGAGATTTATTTCCAAAAGAGAGAGTGTAGCTTCTATCCAGTTATTAAAATATTTGCCAGTTTGCAAAATGTTGAGAAAATCATCTTTAAAGTGTGTTGAGGAACTAATCTTTAATGTGAAAATTGTTAATAACATTAGCAGTGCAAGTAATTTAAATAAATCTGTATTTTGAATTAGAGCACAAGGCAGTCACAGAGAACCCTTTCACATGTAACCCTATAATCTAGTCTCCATCTCCCTATTTATTCTGTTCTACATATGTTTATACTGGCTCTATGTCCAATGGATAAGGGATGCAGATTTGTATTTATTAATGCTATACATCATGGTAGTATAGTAGTATCAATGGTAGCCACAGCAAAAATTGAAGGAAGGAGGTTAGAAGACCTGTGAGCCCTTTGTCCTGATTTTATAATAGGCCTAGGCCATGCCAGAGCAATATCATTACAGAATTTCAATTAATAATTCATCTCATGTAGTTTTAAGCATCTTTTTTCCTGTATAATTTCAGATATTTGTAATACATTGAAAAAAGTGGTTTACTTTTTTTTTTTTAAATCTATTGTCTTTGGTTCTCACTCCAAAACCAGAAATTTTTATAGGCAAGTCCAGAACATACAGTTTCACTGTAGCTGAAGGTGATGATAGAGAATCATTTTGGCTGATACCATGTTGACCAAAATAGTTTTCATTTGAGGTAGATTATCCTGATTCAGCTTCCAAGAGTGAATCGTATGTAAAATCTCAGGCCTAGTCAGAGGTGATTCCTGACGGACAAACTATATATATTCTTTCCTGTGGGACTTTTTCCTGAGCTTTTCTGCCTGTATGGCATCAGCATTTATTTTAAGACTGGTTGGAATATCCTTCAAATTCTGAGACATGGTACTGCTTCAAAAAAAGTTTCAAACTATATCCTCATGCACTTGAGCTCCCTTTCAATGTAATGATGAGCTGGAAAAGATAGTTGCATATTACTTTCACATTGTCCCATGGCAAATATGATTTAGAAGAGAAATTGGGCTATTCAAAATGAGACACTTTTGTAAAGAACATTATAGGATGATACACAAGTGATGGCTTCAACTAAGTGAAATTTTTCTGTGGAAACTTGTGAAAACACATTTGCAATACAAAATATTTCTTATGAACTTAAAAAAACTCAACAAACTAAGCTCAGAAAATTAACTGACTCACTAAGAACCATGCAGCTGGAACACTTATTTTGCTAGTCTTACTAAGCCCCAGAAACTAATCAATACAAAATATGGAAGAATAAACTCTGTATAGCACAAGATTAATGGATTGTATTTAGAATTCGACAGTTGTCTAGGAAACTGAAAGGGAAAAAATGGGAACTTCTGGCTGAGGGGCTTACACACAATTCTTGGCTGAATGTGATCGTTACTACACAAGGAGGAAAATGCACAGAAAGTCATCATGAAAATAGAGTGCTTTATTCCTGTCATTTAACAGCCTATGAAAAATGTACATCGATTTTTTCAAGGTGTTCATTCAGGCATCACGGAGGTGCTTAATAAAACTTAAGCCCTAAGTTTGGAGTGTTTTCTGAACAGATTATTGAAGTAAGATTTTTATCTATTCACTGCATGTCTGTAATAAATCCAAAGGAGAACAGCCTATGAGGTACAAGTTCTACCACCTCTTTAAAAGGTGTCTCTTGTAATGTTGAAATTTAAGTATGTTAACTAAATATTGTACTAATTAGAGGCCTTTAGCTTTAAGTAATATACACTACAGAATGATAGCTAATGTTATAGCAGCTACTAAAATTCTACGATTCCTCCTATAGTAACACAAACTAAAGCAACTTGATATGTAGGAAATACACGGCAAGTAACTTAAACTGGTGTTAGTAAAAACCTTTCACAAAGACTCCTTTACTAGTCAGTTAGAGCTTCACTCAGTAGGAAGAAATTCCTTCCTAACACAGGTCAATTTTTTATATATATATTACTTTTGGTCTGAACTTCTGTCACAGGTCAGACTTTCATATGAACATTTTGGCCTTAAACATTAGTGACAGGCTTTTCTTCAGACACTTCATCTCAATGAAAGTAAACATCAGGATTGCCTTCTCTATTCTTTCAGTTCAATCTGACCTTGGACCCTTGGGCCCTCTTGAGATTAACCACTTATTTCTATTTAAGTTTATTTCAGTTAGACCCAAAATCACATTATAAATAGATTGTCTTTCTTACTGTAAACTCTAGCACTTTTGCTTCCATCTCCCATACACAAGTTTCAGATGATTGGGCTTTAAGTCAAAATAAAGTGAAACAGAATTTTTAAAAAAATCAAAGCTGTTTGTGATGAGTGGAATTTGCTCCTTCATAGGAGGCATATGCCTTCACTCATCAATTAAAAGTGTGTGCTCTTGCTCGCTCTCTCTCTCTGTAAAAAAATTATCACAGGAAACCTGACTTTTTGGACACAGTTTAGATTTAGGGAATTCTTTTCATCTAAAGAGTGCTTTTCAATGGAGAACACACACAGATATCTGTTCAAATAAGAACAATTTATCTGTGGTTAAAATCTCTCTCTTTGTGAAGTTAGGTTAACTTTTATAAAATGTATAGGGCTTCTTCATTCCTGTGACTTAATGTCCTAATTTTGTAGTCTACCAGCTTGATCCTTCTAACTTAACCACTGCACAATCACATATCCGTTCAAAAATAAATGCTTTTAACACTAGTAACTCTAGAGAAATCTCAGTGCTCAAGGAAATCAAGTTGGTATCATGTTAACTCCATCTGAGAAAAAAAAATCCTGTGGTTTTAGGTGGGACAGAGACAAATTCACCTGCAAGTTTCTAAGATCACCACACATATATTTCAAATATGAATAAAAAGGGATTAAAATATTCTTGTATCAGAGTCTTTGTTCAGTTACACAGTTGTACTTTATGACCAGCTTTTGAGAAGACAGTGAGAGTTGTTTGCTATGAAAGTGCATTAGTTTTAACATTTAAAGACTTATTTGGACATCTTTAAAATTAGACTTTGGTTTTCTGAGAGCATATTGTTAACCAACATAACTTTGGAATTCCTCAGTGTGTCCAAATATTAAAAGACAGCAAAATACCACATAACAAAGGGCAGATTCTTCAGGATACTTGAACCAATGCAGTCAAGAATTTCAGACATGTGGGTCCAAATTCCTGCTACCTTGGCTCAGGAATTCTCTACTCCTTTCCCAGGACTAGCAGGCAGTCAAAAGACAAAATTTATGAGAAACTATGGCAGACTTCTTCAAAATGAATAGGCCAGGCCACATAGTGCTATGTTGCCCTATATAAGAGGAATAATTTTTCCTGCAAACAATTAATTTCATTTTATTCCTTGCTCATTTTAATTCTTCATTTACATTTCTGTAGTGATTTTGAATACAAACTTGTAACTTCTTAGAAACCTTTATGTAATGATACATAATAATATGTTACGATTAAGCAGAAAGTGCTAGCCCAAATTTCACACACATATAAGAAAGGAAGTTTCTCACTTCGCATTGTTCTTAAAATAAATAACGCTAGAAGACCAGAAACACTGCTCCCCTCTCATATCAAAAAGGTAGGGCCTAATATTAAATAAGCAATGTCTAATTTAAGCATAAATCATCTCTAAATGGAAACTGCCTGCCATCAATCTCTATCCAAAGATCTTTCTGTTAAGTGGTTATACTGGGGTGTAGTAAAGGGGATCACAAAGCCAATAGTTCTGATACTCTTGCAAGCCACTTTCTGTATTTGCATCTGTGATATCCTTACAGATTTGCTAGTGTCTCTCATACTCTCATTCATGAAATCTTGCAAAGAAATACGAGGGTGTGCCTGAGGTAGTGCAGGTATAGGGAATCAGCTGTATGTGCTGTTCAGCTGATCTATAAATAATGCAGTAACTTTAACACATGTGAAACACGTGCTTTGCAGAGCAGGTAGCTCCACAGTACAGCATGTATGCAATTGATACATCTGAGATGTTCCAGACTCACTATATAGGGACTACACAGTCAATATATACATATTCGAAACATGATCATTTGATAAGGTTATCTGACATCCAGCAAGTTGATGGATCAAGTCAGGAATCCCGAGAAGTAGCAGGAAAAACAATTCCAGGTTGAAAGAGGGACCTGTGAACATGGTAGTGCTGTGATTACACTTGCCTAAGTAAAACTACTCAGTAAGAGATCAATAACAATAAAGAATAAATGACTAGACAAATAATTAATCTGAGCATGAATAACATTTTGCCTTAAGGTTTTTACATGTAAAAGCATCGTAAAAGTTTAAGGTCTTTAATTAAATTTTAACTTTTTAGTTGCATTTTTTACTGTAAAACACATTCCATGATCTGTCTTAGTTGGTAGCGTAATTTTTTGTAGGAAACCTTACCAAGACTGGTGACCACTTTAAGGTTTAGAAACAATTTGAAATTACTGTTTTGGAGAGGGTTGGCTGGTGCTTTTCTTTTGTTTTATAACAAAAAGAAATCATTTTGGAAAGGATAATGAAAAAATGAGAGACCAGATACTTTTGTGACCCAGAATTTAACTTGCTCACTCCTGTTTAAGATTACAGTGATAGTACACACACATTATGGTTACTCAAGAGCATATGGTGCTCCTACTCTATATTTTCAAGTAATACAGTCCCTGCCTGAACTGCTCTTACCCCTAGTCCCTCTGATTTACCTCATTATAAGACAAGGAAAATCAAGTAAGAACACTATCACAGTAATAGACTAGGGATTCCAGTTGTCTATAAAGAAAATTTTGATGTAAGCAGATTAACTGGTTGTAAGATACCAGCTCCAATATCAAGGTCCTATGGGAAGGCAGTCAATACCAAACTTAGAAAGTGATGCCATTGGCAATGTGCTTCAGAGCTTTTAATCAAGAGTGGTAGCTGTAATGAGTAAGAGCAGCTTTCCAGTGAAGAGAATGCAGTTTCCTGTAGATGGATTTTATGGTGGTTGACACTTGATTTGATGGGTTCACTGAAGCCAGGGCTCAGAATGTGTACATTTGTTCTGTAAGCAGTTTGAACTAGCAGGCATCAATTTTATATTTCAAACCTTTCATTTATTCAAGTAGGGATGAAACCACAATATTCCCTGCAAATGGCATCAGTACATATTACTGATTAATAGCTATAAGGTAAAAAATACAGAAGAGTTAAGAGTGGCAAATAAGCTAATTAGACTTCTGAAAGTTAAGTTTCTAACTTCTAACTGGCATATTCTGATAAAGAACAGAGTAACTGTAACTTCCTGAAATTTACTTTCAATAGGCATGTCAGAGTTCAACAAATACATCATCTAAACAAATTAAGTACCCAATATCAGGAACTGGCATTTATTTTCCCTTAGGTTTAACTCAAGCAGTGTTCAAGCAATTTTTTTCACTTGTCACCTTATGGCAAGAGCAGCACGTAGGTAAAAGGGCCAGGATTTGCACTTTAGAGAACAAGGTCACAACTTTGTTGCCATGTACAAAGAACTCTTGGTGTCTGCTATTCTCTGATCCATTGAAAGTTGTGTGACTCCAGCAATGTAATTAATACATAGCATACACATGGAAAATTATACAAGGCTGAGAATTTCAGCAGCAGACAAAAATGGATACCATCAGTCAGAAAATTCCATCTTACATTCTTTTGGCTTCTAAAACCCTTAGTCTTCTGAGGGGAAATAAATTTGTTTCCATGCCTAACCTTCATAAGGTACAAGTTAACTCATCTAATCCTATCTGATGAAGAAAAAGAGGTAAGACCACAAAATATGTATCAGCATTATTGATTGAAAACTCCATACTTTCTACACTTTCTCCTTTCCCTTGATCCCTCCCCACTCCAAGTTACCTAATAATAAAGGGAAATGATGAAATTCCCACTCTGACAGAATCTGAGAGGTCACAGAGGAATTGTTTCATGTTCCCATGGTCTTCATGTTCAATGAAAATGTGAAATTCTCTACCTCTGCTAGCATCTAGTATTATCTAAACAGAACTTCACAATACCGAGCTTAACTGGCACAGCTAAGAAAATCAGTATGGGTTCTTAACTTCTGCTCATTAGAGGGAAAAATCATAGGCTAACAACACAAGTATAATTTCTATAAATATCAAGGCCTAATAGACAACATATCTGTTTAACAGGTGCTATGAAGCTTCAAATTACTGCAGCAGCTCACATTCTAGTCTTCAACAATCTTTCCTCACAAAATGGAGATGTGTAGGAGAGCAAAAATTAAATATTAAACTGTTAGAGTTAAAAAGTCTTCTGAAACTCTTTTCCTGACAAATCAATTATGAAATCACAAACATGATGTTTTTAAAACAAACTTCATCATTATTTTTATCTATTTATTCTGAAGTTGCTCAAGGATGCTACAGGCACATTGATTTTACACCACAAAGAATACAAATTAAAAACTTTATTCTTTTATATTACTACTTCAGGTACAGGCCTCACTTGCTACTCTGAGTACCACCTGAGACCCAGTCCTGCTTTCTTTTTCTATATGGCTTGAGATGGTGATTTGTGAGTGGGCTCGTTATCCTGTTGTACATTTTTTTTGCATTCTTTTATTTCTATTGTTTTCTCTGGGAAATAATTTCCAAATTAATACTATGATAAAATATATAGTTTTAATGTGAATGTCTCTCTGTTGAACCACTACTGAAAAAAGAATTCACATATCAAAATTATCTTTAATAGGTATTTTCCTTTTACCCTTAATAACCAACTGCTTTAATTATTACTGATAACAATGAATTAGACAAGAAATAAATAAAGAATAACATGAAATATAATAATCCTTGTGCTGATTTCTTCAGTCAGTCCTATTAAGAAGCATACGTTAAGCTAGACAGTAATGTTACAGACAAAATGTGAACTACATCATTGGTGTGGACCTCTGGTTAATTAACAGTTGGTGAGCCCATCCTTTCATACACACAGACACAGAGCCACGCTAAAAATGGCACAGAAAGAAAATATTTCCTTACATATCTCTTACAAAATCTAGCTAATAAGGGAATTTCTTCAAATACCATATATATATATATGTATATAAAATAGCAGTAACAAACCACATAGATTTTATTCCTGGATTATCAGAATCTGAGATGCTCAGAATCTTATGAGACCTGGTGTTCCTGAGCCTGAATATCACCAGATTTTTCTTCTTAGGAAACAAGGTCACTTCTGTAACATGCTAGCAATTAATTTAGTATACCTTGATTATAAAATTATCTGATTTTGCAAGTAAGACTACTGCACTGCCACATTACATTAAGAGTAAGAGGCCAGATACCATATTTAACGAGGTTAAAATGAAAAAAAATCACACCATCATCACAATCAGTCAGTACAAAATGGCTTTGAATTCCCCATTCCATCTTTGACTGTACCTTAACAGCAAACCAGAGGGTACAATCCAATTTTGAAATGAGGAAAATATCATATTGCTAAGATTTATTATGGGTACAATTAAATGTTTTATCAGCTTACCTGACTGAAAGAAAATGACAAATCTCTGCAAAGCCCAGCGTCCACAAATAATATGATAATATGTCTCCTCCTGAAATAGTCCAGATTTCCATCCACAAATCTTTACTAATTAATGATAATTTCTGTATTCTCAGTGGAAAAGAAAACACAGAGACCTTTCCAGAATCCTCTCTGATTCTGCCTCCGCTTCCTGTTCTCAGTCTCACTCTATGGTACCCAACATATATCAGAAAACAGCTTATTAGGAGAAGGGGGGGGTGAAGGGTGGGGGAATGGAGAGGGAGAAGTGAAAAAAATGCAGCACCTAACGTGGCAGCTCCACCTACTGGTAAAGATAATGAATACGTACAAAACATCAGTTTATGAGGCGCCTTTATCCCAATTTATTCTGACCTACACTTCAAACAGCTCCTGTGTATTAAGTTCCTCCAGGCAAGAAGCAGAACAGACCAACAAAACCGCACAGATTATTGAATAACGCTTTTAAAGTAGTTTTCTTAAAATAATTAAATTTAAAAACAGTTGTCTGTAATATTTAGCAGATCTTTTCGTTTTAAATGTGCTGTTTCCTTTAAAAACCCATGAGAAAAGAGGAATGTGTGACTAAAAAAGCACAGACACTGACTACACCCCTAGCTGGTGTATGCTGAACTTACGGATGATCTTGATGCATTTTTGGCATCACGTTAATTTCTTTTATGTGCATAAAATGTAGTACGCTCGAAGTCTTTCCCTTAGACAGGATTCCTGGGCACATGCAGATTTACACCTGCTTACCTAGGATCCCTCTGGCCATCCTGGGAAGAATTATTTGAGCAGTGGCTCCAACATCGCCTAGTCCACAGGCAACAGTATTGAGTGAATAATGCGCTTCAGGCAACATATTATTTTGTCCTGCATGACAGTTTGAGGAGTGTCTTGTCTGTGGAAAGCAAGATGAAGAAATGCTGAGCAATATCAGCAGCAAGCGTCTGCAATATATTGACTCATAGCCTTGGGTTAGAGACCACTACAGTTCCCAACTAATCAAAATTAAGCTACCAGCTTTGTTCAGTCATGTAGGATTTAATGAACAAAAGTTATTTCACAAAACAAGAAAAAAAAGAGTATAAGAGACAATGAATACTTTGCTATCTGGTAGCTCCTTTATTTTCTCTAAGTACCTCCTCAGTAGAGGCTAGAGAGAGCCCCATTCTCTGTCCCACTGGTCACATACTTTGTTTTGGAAGCGAGGAGTCCAGGGCAGCCAGCAAGTATCCGGCCTGGCGGTCACCACCAAATCACAGCTACACAGAGCAGCAGTGGTGGTGACACCTGCCTACAACTGCTGTCCCTTATGTGTAAAATCATATAGAAATCCCCAGTTAAACCACAAGTTTTAAGCATTTGTGCCAATCTGGGAGAAGTCCTTTTGATTTCACTTATGCTTGATGCATGCTTGACAGATAGAAATACCCAATTCCTGAATTTTGCTAATAAGAGTAAACAGAAATACTTTTTCAGAGGATGTATGTATTCTGTATATACAGGATAATCACTGTATATTAAGTGAAAGAGATATTCCTCCAGCTTGCAAGTCCAGCTGCATTATTTTCCTTGTTTGTTTTTGTAAAGCTGAGGCACACTGGGACATTCCTGATCACACTGTTGAAGCAAATCCCCTTTCATTTCAAAGAGACTTTGGGGGTGTGAACATACACCACAGTTTTATAAGAAAGAAAAAGTATTTGTTCTCCCTTTGATTTTAATATTTACATTTTCAAACTTTCAGAAGTTAAGAAGGAATGTATTTTTAATAAAAATCTTCATTTTCTCTAAAGCATTGCTTTTGCTTTCATAGGATTATGTTAATTTACCAAACCCATGAAAGAACACTGGTTTGCAACCATACTGTGTTTTGAAAACCAAACCAGTCCTTGAATAGGACTGTCATTTACTTATGCAATGCATTTCTTTTATTTATTATTTTTAATCTTAATTTTTTTCTTAGTGGTCTTTGGAAGTTTTCTTTAGAAAGTCTTAATGTCATAGTCCAAATGCAATAATCATCTGGTAATACTCTAGATAAGGGTAGGTTATCCACATTGAATCTGTTTCTTCTGGAAAAATAAAGAAATTCTAATCTACATGACAAACTATTTCAAACTCGCTGAAAAATAGGAAATACAGTCCTTAATTCCAGCAGTGTAATTGCAACAGAAAAGGGTATATAAAAAGCAGTTTTGAACCTGAGTTGTTTCAGAGATTTTATTCCTTGATAAGTTTTATAACAGCATATTCTTAGAATAACTAATTTTTGTGTGCTGATGTTCCAAAAGTTGGTTAGATTAACGCCAGATATTATCCAAGAACCCTCAGTCCTGCTTTCTTGTGGTAGTGCCCTTATATTGATTGCAATTTGCTGTGATGTACCTGTTGGCACAATGACTATACACAATGTATTCATCTATACCAAGATAGACTTCCTATAGGTGTAGGTCTGGTATCAGAGAAATGCTGCATCACTGATGTACAGGATCGCTTGTTCAGTGATTGAAACTCATTGACACCAGTGAGAGTCTTTGTTTTACTGAAACAGAGCTTGAATCATATTCTTAAGAATCCCTTAGCACTTTTTAAATCTATCAGTTGAACAACAGGGCAGAAATAACTAAATATGCAATATGCATAAATATACATTTATACCATAAATGCGTCGAACTGTCTATATGGAACAAACCCTAAACATGCACATCTGAATTTTTAAACATGAAAATTTCATTTTAAAGAATGATCTTTCACCACAAATCTATATAAAATATATATATGTGATACATACTATGTATTTCAAATTCATACAATATCTCCCTCCCTCCTTTCCTCTGCCTCACTAGACCCCACTGAACAGTCGACTGGCAGATCTGAAAATCAAAAGTGATCATTTAAAAGATGACAACAAATAGACTGCTTTGACAAAATTAATTTGTAATAATGCCAGCCTGGCACTTGTTTCAACTTAAATCATTAGTACAACTTTTAATGAATCACCCCTGAAAGTTCATTTCAGAAATTGCATTTAAAAATCTAACTTGAAAAGCCCTGACATTTCTAAATAATCTGTTTGTCTGGGAATCCTGCCCCAGGTGCAGTTATGCTCTCAGTAATGAGTGGATAAATGCAAAACTATTCAGTCACTTCTAACTAAACAGCTGAAACAGAAACGTTGAAGTTTCTTAGCTGCAAAGAGAAAAATTATTTTGAAGTGTTAAATGTGAATGAATACGGCCCCTGTGTGAGGTCTCATATAAGGGCAGGCCCTGTACATAGCTCACATGTAACTTTTCAGCAATGCAGTCATCAGCTTGTTTTAACACAGAATCACAGAATATCTCAAGTTGGAATGGAGTTAAAAGGATCACTGAGTCCAACTCCCTGCTCCTCGCAAGACTGCCTAAAGCTAAACCATATGACTAAAAATATCAAATATTTTGTCTGATTAATACCGTTATTTTTGGACAATATTTTTTGTAATTCCCAGGCACTTTTGTGAACACTACACATTATACTACTCATAATTTGTCAAATTAACATGTACTTAAAGGCACCAACATATAAGACATTTTCATATCTACTCCTTTGACTGCTTACCTTTACTGGTCTTTGAAAGTGACCTAAATTGCAGTATTCAGCTAAGTGTGATGGATCCAACCTTAATTCAAGTTCAGGACTGGCTCATATAAGTGAATAACTTATTTTTCCACCTTTGGTTTCCTTCTTTTTTCCTCCTTTTTGTCACTAGAGTGCAGAATAAAAAAAAAAAATAAAAATTTAGTACCAGAGTTACTAATGCATATTTTCAGCCACGGACCTGTCATAATGGCTTTCCAGCTAACAATCTCTACTTTTACTTGAGAATCTGTTTTCATTTGACTGCCACTTAGGGTGATAAGCAAAATTTAGGGAAGGCAATACACTCAATTGCAGTGGAAGAACATGGTCTAACATGTAAGGAAGATCAGTGGTAGACTTGCAAAGAGTTTCTACAGTTTCTTTTTATTCAACAACTTGTAGGTTGCACACGTGGTATTTCAAAACTGGAAAAGAAAATACAAAGTGTGGCAAGCAGTCAAATCCTATAGAACAGAACTGTAGAACTTCCTGGGGTAAAGAGGAGCCTGAGAATATGCCTCAACTCCACATCCTTCCTGTATCATCAGTAATAGCATAATACTCTGTTTGTACAGGATCACATAAAAGTATAAAGACATCATAGTAACTTAAGCCTTTGCTAAAATATTTTAAGAGGCGATAGAGCATACTATCTGAAAAAATATCTGCTTTAAGCTACTCATAATTATATAAAAATATATGCGATCAGCAATCTGTACTTTAATGGTTGTTGCTTTCAATAATAATACAAAATTATCTTAACATTAATGTTACTTAATAATAGTTAGACCCCTCCTATTCTCGTAGAAGAACAATACAAAGGTCATACACAAATGGTCTCAGTCAATGCAGTCCAAATAACTCCATTGTTTTAGTAAAAATTAATTAAAAATAAGTCTCAAAGCATAAACTAGCCTGAGCACCCTCCATATGTGCTTAAGTACTTCCAATATATTGACTTCTAGTTACAACTTGCCTCTCATTAAGATGAACTACAATCACAATTACAAAATTAGTGTAAGCTGAAAAATATGTGTAACAATCACCTTAGAGATATCTTAAAATATTCACATTATATATACTATATAGATATATACAGTATATATTTGTACACACATATATTGTGTATTTATATAGAAAGAGTAGGAATCTTGTGTATCTATATTTTGAATAAATGAGACTACTATCTGTTCAGTCCAGTGGTCTAACAGTGGTCAGTACCACAGGTTTCTAAGTTCAAGAGAATCAGCAGCAGGCAATAGTAAAACAACTGGGCAATAAAAAGACTCATTTTCTTTCTTATGCCAGCGATCCTCAAGCTAGAGGTGGCTTTAGCTGGCACACTACTACTTGGTTGCAGGACCTTCACAGCCAACTTCACTTGGCACTTTTAATTACTTAGTGAGAAAGTTGGTGAGAAGTTTCATAGGTTAACTAGAAAGATACAGCTTTCTCACTATATATGCACAGAGGTTTCTATCCCCTAGCACGTAGCAGGCACTGCATCCGCTTCCAATACAGAAGTAATTTAGGAATTTCTGAGCACTAGGAGCAATGTTCCTTCTAATCTTGCACAATAAATCATGTTATTTTATATCTGTTTCAGCATAAGAGAGAAGAGTCATAGAAGGCCACTAATTCATAAGGAAATTCTTTTTTGCATGACATAAAATATACCTTAAGAACTTACAGATATAGAAGCCAGCAGCTTAGGCTGAGTGAGTAATATTTATGTGAGTATTAAGAGTTAGAACAGGGAGCAGGCGCTGACTCAGATAATAAGGATTCGGTATTTAAGGCTTGCACTTGTGTAACTTTCAGAACATAATGTATGTTTGTATCTTACCTCTTCATCTATGGAATGGGAATAATAATTCCTGACTTTAGAAGGGGCTATAGGTTAAATCAATTTTGTTAGCCAACAGTGCTGTAGAGAACCAGACTGAAGAAGTATTTTAATAATCCTTGTAACGTCCAAAGAGGCCAGCCCAGCCAGGCCTAGGAAGCTATTATCTTAGGCACCATATATTAACAGGACACAGACCATGTTCAAGAGTATCTACAAGACAAATAAACAAAGACAAAATGCAAGCAAGCAATTTCACAGTGAAAAAATACAATTTCAGATAGACAGATTTTAAGAGGTGGACAAATTAATTAAATGATACCTCAGCAACAAGTGCAGTAGTGCTCTCAGAGCTAGTAACAAAATCTAATAATGTTCTCCCAGGACACCTATAAACAGAGAGATTGCATTCATACGTTTTCATTCCATTTATTGCTACTGAGTCATGTGGTTTAATTGGTCAGATGAAAGGTAATCATCACTTGGAGAGAGGGGAGGTTATGTTAAGCAAACCTCAAGTTATGATTTATTTATTTGCTAGTCTTTAAAAGCTGGAATGCCTAGAAGAACTGCTCCGTTTAATAACGTATGCTTGGCAAATTGAGTTTGCATTAGAAAGTTTCTCTGCATCTCACAGTATGCCTAGCAGTTATCTGCACTGAAAATAGTACCTTTACAATTAAACCATGAAAATATATTACACTGAGATGATACAAAATTTCAAACAATTGAATCTAATATGTTAAAGAAAAATAACTTTACTTTCATCTGCTTTAAGCCAAGAATTATACAGATACAGAACATGTAAACTCTTTGGTGCACTGAATCATGAAGTAACCACAAGTTAATGGTTCTGCCTATAGGCAGAGTAATGTCTCAGAGAGCAAAGACGGAAGTGATATGTACTTTCAAAAGCAGTTGTACATATTCTTTTTCAAATCTGTCTTCACCATTGACCATTAAAAGTGACTTTGGTGTCAGCCCCAGGCAGGTAAGAAGTGACTGGCTTTACATTTTTTAAATATTATGAATGTGATTTAAAATATTGCCTTCTTCAAAAGGCAATCAAGACCAAACAGTTTTCATTACATAGAAAAGTGTTCAGAAATCTTTTAAATTTGAAAGCTATATGTCTAAGTTCAGGCAGTTGTCCTATTACCTGATGACCACTCCCCACCTGAGGAGAGGAACTGGAAAAAGGAAAGGAGACCTGTGGGTTGAAATGAAAACAGATTTAATACAATAGTCATAATAAACTAATATTAATACCAATATTAATATAAAATACACAAAGTTATGCTCTGCTCATACAGTGGTTGCAAGGTGTGCATTCCTATCTAGCAGTGAATGCTAGATGTTAAACGCTATGAAAGCCACTGCTCCAGTGAAAGCGTGATGGTCACAAGCAGGGGAGTAGGCCTCAGGAGCAGAATTATGGGCAAGACCCTCCATGGCTGACAATCATCAAGGAAAGAGGGTGCTGTCCTCAGCATACTCCCCAGTTTATAGTGAGCGTGATGTTTATGTTATGGGATACTTCTTTTGCCAGCTTGGGTCAGGTACCCTGGTTTTCACTTCTCCCAGCTTCTGCACCTGACTAACTCAAAACTGCTAAAGACCTTGATCACTGTGGCAACCTGCATACCACAAACTAAAACAGAGGGTCTTAGCAACTGTCTTCCCACTAGATCGAGTGCTGTAGTCTTCTCAAAAATACAGCTTTCCTGAAGAGAAAACTGATTCTATGATTCTATCCCAGCAAAACCAGAACACTATCTTTCTTCTTAGGTGGAGGTAAAAAACTGGCAGCCAGCACCAATACACCTCAGATGCAAAGATTTTAGATATAAAATAAATGTAACAAAATTAAGAGATTGCTGAGATTTAGCAGTCACTAGGGTAATTTCTGTTAAAGTAACTCTGTAACAGGGAAATAATATGCTTCATATTTAGAAACATCTTTAAGTTTAGTTTTACGTCAATGAGCACTTTGCAACGGTGACTCTCTGACTTCAAAAGCAAGAATGATAGGCTTTATAATTTCATCCGAACTTGATAACAAAAGTTGGTAACTTTTGATTGAGATAAATTTGTGTCTTTTAATAAGATGACACATCAAGGAACCATGAACCTGTTCACTCTGCAGACCTGTCTTTTACCTTAGCAATTTACAGATTCTAGTCTAGAATTTGAGAATTAAAAGATTTACAGACAAAAAAGGCAAAAAGGAAAAGGGTTCTAATTATGTGAAATAGCCATTTCTTTGAAGCATGTAAAGTACAGGCATAGGTAAGTGCCTGTTGGCCAGAAAAGCTACTGGCATTGCTCCTTAAGCTTAAGATGCCATGTGCTGTGGAAACTGAAGTTTGATCTTTTGCTCCATCTCTTCTGGGTAAATGTTTTTGCATGATTTAATAGAATCATTATTTTTTATGCAGATGACTGTTAGCCATGCTCAAGGAGGCAAAGAGAAATTTCTGGTAGAAATGAGCTCTATCAGCACAGTTGAATAAGCAAAAAGTTTCTTCTAGCTATCCTAGTTTTAAGACATTTAAATTAAAAAAAAAATCAGAAAATTATATTTGCTCAATGATATTTGTTTTCATTCCTATACAATTACTAATAATATGATTAATAAAACCATTAATAAACTATGTTTGTAGGTGTTGTTGGAGAGCTTTAGTAGATTTAGAATCAGCTCTGAGAGATTTACTGGAATTTGATGATTCTCACAGTGCAATTCTTAATTTTTCATAGAAAAACTCTTTATTCTTTCACATACTTGCAACTGGGCAAGTCTGTGCCACTGACAAATGCAGCTCTTATGAGAAAAAGTAAGCTCAGAAAATTCCTGTGAAATTTAGCCATTAATTTTTTATTGTACTCTTCACAGTCGACACAGAAAAGCAAAGCTAGCTTTACCAGTGAGCTTTACCATTAAGATGTAATTGTCCTATACCTCCAGATTAAAGAAATGAGAGTTATACCCTGTAGAAGGACTAAGATCACATAATTAAAAAGAAGAAGAAGAAGAAGAAGAAGAAGAAGAAGATGATGATAAGAAGTATTTCTCTTAGTTTGGGAGGAAAAAAATGCTGTTTATAATGAACCTGAAATGCACATTTCTTCCCAGCTCTCCTTTAACTAAATGGTTATATTTAATAATAGCTAATAATTATGTATTAGTATTATTGTAAGTAATAATGATTCATACAATCTCCAAATTTCTTGTAGTACTTTTATCTCACTTTTAAGATTTCAGATTTTATTAATTCAAATTATCTTTTCTTTTTTAGATAGCATAGAAATTATTGTTTGTTTTCTGAAGTAGGTTAAATTAATACTCGAAATTTTAATGCAAAACATTCCAATTAAATGATTGGTTTATGAAAAGTAATTCAATAAGTAACTTAATTAAAGTAGGCTTTAGAATAACAGCTTCATCAATTTAGGCCTATTGATGCATTCCTGAATTTCCATATTTATACAAATTTTTCAAAGTATATTCAAAAGTATTTAACGTTGCAGGCACTTCGGACTCCGGCATTTTCAAGTGCAAGGTCTCCGTGGAAGGCCATGATGCGCTTCAGCACCACGGACAGCGCTCACCCCCCACTCCACCCTCCGTCCCCACCGCCGTTTAAGCGCAGCTCTAGAAGGTAGTTAAAATTCTCTACTTCTCAGTGAAATCCTTTTTCAAGGTATAAATATTAATTTTTATATAAAATAGTATTTTAGAGCAAAATTTCCTTCAAACCAGGTCAAATGAGAGTGTATTTTTTTGTGACAACAGGAGTGCTAAAACACTCAGTCCATGCTCACACAATAGGTATTTCGACCTATTATTCTAGTTACTTGAATTATTTTAGTACTTTGGAGTTCTTTCATGGTCCAAGATTCCATTGCAGGGATTGAACAAGCATATAAATTGATATTTTTTCCCGAAGAACTGACACTCCAAGGATTTGTGATAACCATGATGAACAGTTTAAACTGATAGAAATATGAATAGCTACTGAAGGGGACAGTTGCTCCAGCAACTTCCCTGTGTTGACGTTAGTGATTTTTGTGATTAGTTAGATCATGGATCGCAACTAAAAATTCCATGGTTTTCATCTAGATACATTCCTAGTTACCTCTTGCCTTTTTCCTCCCCCAAACCCCATGTTCTGGTGTGATTAAATTTTCCTCCACAGCTGAGAACTGTTGGGCCAGCCCTGCATGCAGATGGCTGGGAGCTGTTTGATGTGACAGAACAGGTGTAAATGACAGAAAACTTTTAAGGAAACAGAGAGATAAAAGTAGACACACTCAGCTATACTGCATTCCAGTATAAGGCATCCTTTAGTAACAGTAAATCCAACATTGCTATTATGGGGATTGTGGCTAAAGACAACTGGGGGGAGGCAGTCAACTTGCATATTAGTCTTTTTTTAACTAGTAGTATCTGGAGTACCAAAGAACAATTTCAAGATGCTATAAAATACAGAAGAGAGCCTTGGACAATAATAAATAAAACAGATCACCAGAAAAACTCTTTATTGAATGATAGCGTAAAAGTCCTGGCTAAATCCAAGCATCCATTCCCTTGGTCTTACGTAAGAATTTTTTTTTCCTCTGGCTTTCCATAAGGGTCTAACTGTAATTTGTATTTTGCAGAATCAATAATCAAAGGGGGGAAAAATAAACACTCTTATTTTCTACTATTTTGTAGTGGTGGGTTCTGAATAAAGAACGAGTTCTTTATTTTTAAATACAACGTGCATTGGTACATTGTAAAATAAAGACATCTGGCAGAACCTTGAGTTTTCTGCAATTCCTTATATACAGATGTATCCAAATACTTCCTTCATCAACAAAAAGAAGCGGTTATGCAGTTTAAATCTCAAAGTAATTTTAAAAAATATGTAATCATTCATCAGCCCTAACCTACTTACTTAATTTTAAAGCTGTACAATCAAGGGCTAATATGTGATTCAAAAGTAAAATACAGTTGTTTTGATAGGGTAAGACTCCAACTGAGCTCATTTCCTTGCCAGCAGGTGGAGCTAGCACGTAATATGCTGCCTCCTTGTTTCCTCCCCCCCATCTCTTCTCCCCCTTTCTCTTCTTTCCTCACAACCAATTTTCTGATCGATGCTGGGATTCAAAGAGTGAATCTCAGAACAGGAAGCAGGCGAAGAGACTACAGAATACTGCAGAGGTTCCTTTGTTGCTTTGATGGGGGGGTTCTTTCTTTCTTTCATTCCTTTTTCATTTCAGTGAAATTAAGAGTTTACAAGCTTCTTTGCCCAGGAACCTGAACCTGCAGTAGAAGGAGCCTCACCGTCTACAAGTATATGGATATTTCTTATGCCATGATTTGTAATTCTCCTTTAGCCAGGTAAGACAATACGATATTTAATTAAAATGCTTAGGCAACAAATTCCAGTTATTTTGTAGCAATATTCTTCTCTTATATGCCACACCTAGTTTTCAGTTAATATTAATAGAGCAATAGGAGAGGAAATAGCCATCTTTGCCATTGCATGGATTTTAGCATTTAATTAGGTTTTAGCACAGTAATAATACATTTTGTTCTTCTGAGTTCGCTGGTCTTATGGGTTTTTTTAAGATTGTATGTTTATAATTAGAATTACTTTTGAGTTTGCATTTCTCATCCTAATTGTGGTAATTTGTTGCTGTTGTTTTGAACTGGTAATCCACAAGTGTTTTCTTTTTCTACTGGAGATTATATTGGTGCTGTATCCAGAATAGAAATTGGAGTGTATTTTAAAACATATGAATACATCCTTGGGATTTCCCAGTTTTAATGCAAAACTGTTCTGTTGCTTCTTTATACCATCTTCAGTTAGAGACTTTCTTTACTTCCTAAATGGATTTTTTTTTTTTCTGTGAGGTATAGGAGATTTACAGGATTCTCTCCTCCCTCATCTCCCAAAACAGCCTCTCCCTGATAGAAGACAGAATGGAGGACTTGTCTGTGACTAAACATGGTTTTGCACTGCTGCAAATATCATATGAAACACATGTGTTTTGTGAATCATTTTACATATGTATAAGAATGAATTTTTGTTGTAAAAACTTCATTCCATATTGTATGAGAGAGAAAAATGTTATTTTCATTATTTTTTTTATATGCATGATACACACTGGCAGAGACAGCAGAATGACTCAGGAGGTGGGAAGCTCATGCAGCAATCCCTGACTCTTTTTTCAGATCTTCGGGTTTTTTTCTTATCCTCCCTTAAGTGTAAGCAATTATTTGTTTAGTCTGGAAAAACAACATAGAAATGCATTGACTTACACAGTCGCAGATCAGAGAAAGGACTTGATAGCCAGTATGTGAAAAAAGAATGTCTGATTAATTAAAATGCATTTTGCTTTCTATTATAAGGTGGTAAGTAGGAAAGTAAAAATTTCACACACCTGTGTAAAGGTAAACATTTTTGGTAGTGATTAATGAAGCAACAGAAAATCCTCTGTTGGGATTTGAATGCTAGATGCTGCCTTGGCTTTAAATGATTCCTTAGGTATACATGAAATGTTAGGAAGGTTCACATGCGTTCTTGCCATCTACGCATGTTGCCTGCTTAGTTGTATTTTTCTAATCAATGTTCATGATATGTATATATGGGTATGGTTCAGCCATTGTAGTGTCTGATGATATCTTCACTAGAAGGTAAAGGATAATCCATTCTTGAACAGATCTGGAGAAAGGATGAATACTCATGTCCAAATGATCTGCAGTTTCCTCCAGTGACAAATGCATCAAATAAATGATGCTCTCTTATGTCTATAGGCCCCAATTCAACAAAAACCAGGCATGTCAATGGGATGACTCCCATTCTTAATATCAGGCAAGGGGATAAGTACCTGCTTCTCTTCTCTTGATTTTTAAACTGCACCAATGTTCAGGGAGAGAATAACTTTTTTTTCCTTTAATCACAGAGACTTTGCAGTGTTGATAGCACGCAGTTAGTAGGCCAAAGTGGCATATAGCTTCAAAGACAAGCTATAGATTTACTCTTACACCTAAAAATAAATAAATAAATAAGAAAAATCCACTGAGTTGCTACATGCCTTGAAGGAAAATATTGAAACTGAATTCTTACAGATTTTGAGTACATTAATTGTGAACATTATTCTTTGGGAAATACAAACACATAAATGACCATACCGTATCAAAG
Source organism: Mesitornis unicolor (assembly GCF_000695765.1). Classification (NCBI taxonomy): domain Eukaryota; kingdom Metazoa; phylum Chordata; class Aves; order Mesitornithiformes; family Mesitornithidae; genus Mesitornis; species Mesitornis unicolor. The sequence continues at coordinate 86,414 of NW_010166110.1, forward strand.
CATGATCCCGTTACCTTTCAATAGCAATGGCTAAAGTCAGATGTTTCTGGAAGAGTTCAAGAGGCAGTTGACCCTAAGAGAAAGCTGGCCCTTCCTACCTTTCATGAAACTTAATTTCAAGAGATATTTAAGCCCTCTTGTTATTTTTGTTCACCTGAATTACTCTAATTGAAGTGTACTCTGTACACCTATAAGCATCAGATCTCCCCAGCAGAGGCCAGCAGACCCATCCTGCAGTCAGAGCGAGAGCCCAGCAGCAGTTATGCTGCCTGCTGCTTGCTGGATGTCTTCACCACAGACCTTGATGGATCTGTTTGCACTGCCTGCAGCCCTGCTCGACCCACACATAACCTCTAAGCCCTCCTTGCAAGGGGACAGAGAGGACATTGAAATCTAATATAGCCTATCTGCTTGAATCATGCTAGGCACAAATGAAGGCAACCGTAATCCCTCTTTACGCATGCAACTCTCAGCTGGAGCACACAAATTGCAAACAAGCTTTTTAATGTGTTGCTTCCATTGTTTTAAGGGCACACACACACTCACACCAGCTTCTCCAGAGGACAGTGTGGATCCTTTGTAGCGGCAGATCCTGCCTGCACTTCCTCAGAGTGGGGGCAGCCTGTCGTCCATCACAGCCCCCCTGTTCCTCTATGTGCCCTCGGCCCCAGCTTGCTGAGCAGGCGTCGGAGCCCAGAGGCCTCCTTTCTAGAGGCTTCCTGAAGCCACTTGAAAGAATCCATTTCTTGTCCCTCCTCTCCACTTGCTGACACCTACCAGCCTGAGAAATGCTGGGTTAAAAGACATTTCTGCTAATGGTGGCTTGAATCTCCTGTTCTTCTGTTACTGTCTTTGAAAGACAAATAATGTACCTGATTTCAAAGAGGTGTTAACGAGGGAAGGCAAATGATGTTGTGAATCACTGAATACCATAAGAATAATTTAAAAAGCTAAGGAGGAAATTAATAATTCTGTAATTGCTGCATGTTTGGGGAGATATGGAGTAAAGAAGGTTTGGGACAAGAATGCTGAAAGAGGACTACTTAAAGAAACATTGAATAACTATATTCTTGCTATTCAGTACAAAATCCCTATTGTTTCCCAGCTTGCAATTTTACCTCTCATTTCTCCTCCTGAACCTACTATTGCTCCTTTTTCTAGCTTTTCCTCTAATATAAGTTAGGCCACTTCCTCTGTCTGTCTCTTACTGGTTTGAGACCAGCAGAAGGGCTTTGCTTCTGCTCCTACTTTCAGCATTTGATGCCTCAGCAGCTATCATTATCAATTGCACAGAAGGGGCTGCCAATGCTAGGCAAAAACGCAGTCAACACATGGCAGCTCTGTAAGTATTTATTGCAAGCTGCTAAGAAGCTTTTTTCTGAGCATATTTAGAAATTATTTTAGAGAATCTGGCTGAATGGCCAGATTTCAATAAATTTAAGCAGGAGTAACAAAATGCTAACTCTTACATTGCCTAAGCAGCTCTGATAAAATTCAGAGTAAAGAGATTGTAGCAAAATTTCTCAAAAGAAAAAAAAGGCAGGGAATATATTTTGATGCTGCAGTATTACCAATGTACTCATCAAATAATCACAAAAGTAGTCTTTAATCTTCCTGTTAAAAAATCCAATGACACAGATTCCTTGTTCTTTCCTTTTGGTTTTTAAACTTGTAGAATAGTGAAATAATACTTTCAAACTTTTCCCAGAAAGCAGACTAAAAATGTACTTTTTCTATTAAATGGAGAAATTTTTGTTTTTATAAGCATTCAAGCTGAAAGAAATAAGAAGTATCAGGAGGACACACAGATCCGCATTGTCAAGTTAAGCTTCTCTTTCTAACTTCATTGAAAGCAGTATCTTGCCATTTATAGTGTCATTAAAGAAAGAACTTAGGATGAGGCCAACAGCATAAAGAAATTTAATCTCAATAATTAAGGTCTGGCAAAACTTGAAGACATTGGAAAGAGATTTTCACAATGGAAACTATTAAGCAAAGAAAAGTCAGTTCACACTATACAGAAAAAGTTCAAAAATATTAAAAAATCAGCAATAATGTATTTTTTAAGTCTATCTGAATTTCAGTGACTGTTCCTACACAAAGTTTTCTTAGGTTCTGTGTAATTGCAATTGCAGTTGCTCCATGTTTCTTAGCTCAACTTCCCTTAAATGTGGGCAGAATCTGATTTTGGCCGGATGAATTCTTCTTTTGACCTGCTAATGCTAGTCAGTTCTCACTCATCTTCTTTCCAGAGATCCTCACAGGTACCATTATGTAGTGAAAATGCAGACTTCCTCCGTCAAAGAAGAGGATCGTGTTTGATAAAATAATAATTGCTCCATGCAGTTACCCTACTTGGACAAACTGATAACCCATAACATCAGCAGACATGCATTTTAGGATGATGGGTGTTCAAGATCTGAACAAGTGGTCTTCTCATGATCTAACATGGACCTGTCGTATAACAGGAAATGTCCAATTTTTGTGCCATGTGGTGCTGTTTGTCTGGTCCTAAATGGATTTGTAATGTACAGCTTTTGAGTACATTTAGAAGATGTCAAACGACCCACCCCAGCCAAAAAAAAATGGGTACCACTCATCCCTGCAGTAAAAAGCATGACTGCAGTAGGTTTAGCCAGCTCTCTGCTTGGTACTTTGTTTCAAAGGCAATGTATGTGCCTTATGGAACTGTACAAACCCACCTGATTATTCTGGCTACTCGTTTGGCCTGCGAGCCTATCACTCCATAGCCTTCTGATTGCTCGTACTGAGCTAACTAAATAAAAACTGCAGTATTTCCACATCTGCTGCCATCGTTCCTCTAAGAGCAGTGCAAATTTTGCTTTAGTTAAATTATTACCAGCAGGCTTGCAGAGCGGGGCAGAAACAGTCTTCCTTATTTGAATGGGTGTTATTTATACATTATTTTTTTCTATACCATCCTCATCATGTCTCACCCTCCTCAGTGTAACTGCAAAATCCTTAACAGAATTTGACCCCAATGTAGTTTTGTTTGATTATAAATGTAAATGACTCACTCTGAAATTAGAAGTCTGACTCAAATTCTCTAAAGCAATACACCATGTTCTAGATTCACTTGTCTTGATAGGATCACTGATATAATAGAACCCAGATTCCTTATATGTATACAAAATGGAGTCAGATGCATGCAGAAAAATTTGGCAGTCTGTGATCTTGAGAAGAATAGGGACCAGAGTTTAATGCATCATAAACTGCATACAGGTAGAGCAAGGTCAGGAATAAGTGGCCTTTCCCGAGACACTGTGGTCTGAACTTGCTGTTTAAAAATGAGCTCCATAAACAGGTGCCAACAAGAAGAAGGTTGAACTAGCACCTGAGTTATCTAAACAGACCATGTGCTTATAAAGAAGCGTATGGCAAATTTCCATGTAACCACAACTATTATGAAACAAGAACGCTATGCAGGATATTTGAAATTTGACAGCCTATCTCCAAGTATACTAATTGTATTTTGTTTATTAGTAAATATTTGTACCAAATGGAAACCAGAGGAGAATTCTACTTTTTGGGCCACAAGGCGAGCTTTGTCAGATCGGTTTTCCCCACTGGAAGTCTCTGGAGAGATTATTCTAACTGGGACTGTGGCACGCAGGGTTCTATCACACAAGTATAACAGGTGCGTTTGTAGAGTGTGTGAACTCCCTATGTTTTCTCTTTTTCTGAGAGTCAATAATGAAACCATGGAAACTAAAAGATAAGTACTGATACCAGGCAGAAGGAAAAAAATCTTCCATCTGTATTGCGTTAACCTGAAAGCAGACTGGGGCAAATGCTGCACGATTGTTTCCAGATTGAGACTTCAGTGATGGCTGCACAAACATCCTGATGGCAAAGGCATTCGCACAGGTTAGATTTTGCAGTGCTGGGGCAGGTTTCCATTTTGTAGAATGGGAAGTACCAAAGTGCTGATGGTAGACAACCTCCTAGGTACCACATTAATACTACGGAAAAATTCTCATAGTGAAGCAATGAAAATATGCTTTGAAAATACTGGGGTGCAGGATGAGCTAGCATTTTATTTTAATTTGGCTTTTGGAAAATATTAATAGACAAAATAGAAAGTGTCCAATTTTACTGTCAGTGGCAATGGTAAGATGCAAATCTTAAAGTTATCAAGGAAATCGATTTGACTAGGAAGCAACAGACTGTGTTACTGAGCCACATTATGAAAGTCACTTTTCAATAGACTAACATTTTACATCGGTTTGCTTTCGTAGTTCTGTTGGCTAAACGTATGCAACAGTCACACAACATTTTCAAGAGTTATTGTTTAAAATTATTTATTTCTGCAATATTTTCAGTTAGAGTTAACATTTCAAGTGCTTCACAGCCTTTTACAACATTTGTGATTGTAAAAAGATATTTGTGCTTTTGCCAGCTGTAGTTTTTATGAATTACATGATCTTTGATCTGAAGCAAAGCTTTGTCCCTCTAAGCCAAGCTGAAGGCAGGTTGGCCTTCGCACAGAGAGGAATCTGTTACTCTACTCCACCAGTATCCTTCAGGAAAAAAAATACTAAATTTGAATCAAAGCCTCAGGGTATGAAGATGATGACCTTTAATATTATAAAGGACACTTGGGTGCTATTACTCATGCTGATATCTTGCTCTGTGGAGCAGCAGATGCTGGGAACCCAGAAGCATTCTTCATTGCTGGGAAAGGGATTATATTGCTTTTCTCAGTATTGACCTCCCTTCCAAATTAGTTCCAGGATTCACACATTCTCAAAATAATGTGTCCTTAGTGAGAAAGATGATGGATGTGATACAGAAATTGAGTGAGCTGGTATAAATATTGTGAAGATGGGTAAACAGCTCTGAAACTGTGATAAGAAAAGGAAATATCTATTGGGAACCAAGAGAAGAGAGATTGGGGGGGCGGGGCAGAGAAATTTTGGGAGGATACACAAATTCAGTTGAGAAAAAAGCAGAATCCATTGTAAAGCAAATATTGAAACGTGTATCCATGTTCCTGTACGGAGTTGAGCAGTGCAGCATTCGTGGCTCCAGTGGGAAGCCCACCTCACAGTCATATAGCTCCAGGTCGCAGGTGACGCTGTGAGCAAGGAGCACTTGTGAGAGCTCTTTGGGGAACAATTTTATTCCCGCTTATCAGAACCCGTTTAGCTGGCTCAAACATAGTGGGAAAGGAAAAAGTCTCCTGAGGAGGCTTTCAACATCTGCTCCCTTGCTTTATTCACATGTACCAACAAATGCAAATGGAATATATTCAGAAAAGTTAGTCTGGATATTATTCCAGGCTGGAGTACACTATCAAACTGAACAAGTTTCAGTTCCAAATAACCCAGCTATAATGGGCTGCAGTTGTATTTTAGCCTAGGCTTTTGTAGATTATCCTGAGCAATCCTTCTTTTCCTCATAGTTAGAAAATGGTATTATAATGAACAAGCCTCACCTCCTTTTTTTAATAGAAACCTTGAAAATGAATCTGCTTTTTCAAAGACAGTGAACTTTACAGCTGTTGGTTCTCTGTGGTTTGTTTCATGAGGTTTTCCCATCTTGTGAAAAAATTCAGGAGCTTAGATTAGGTTTGGGCAGATATATAGTGTAATTGTTTAGCTTTCAATTTCTGGCACATTCCCATACTTGAAAAGAGAAGTAGTGGTGCTACCCAAGAAACGAAGTCTGTCTAAGTATGAAATAAGGCACCCATTTTATTGCAATAACATGATGCCATCAGGTAACTTACTAAGGGATTCTCACTAATTTGGCATCCTAAAAAGGTACGTTCCAGCCAAAGCTTATGTTAAATCAGAGGACTGTTACAAGACATACCATGCAGAATGTCAGAATAAACACTCATTATTATCTCTTCTGATCCAGCATTCATGAATCTGTGTTGCTTTCTCAGGCATTTCAAGTTTCTTGATGGAACAGTAATATTAGCTTTCTGCTATTACTTAACTGCATATGTCTGCCATATGCACTTTGTCCCTCAGGATAACTTCATTCTAAAGATGTTTTTATAGTGTTCAGAATATTCTCAATTAATGCCTTGATATCACAGAATCACAGAACGTTAGGGATTGGAAGGGACCTCAAAAGCTCATCCAGTCCAATCCCCCTGCCGGAGCAGGAACACCCAGATGAGGTTGCACAGGAAGGCGTCCAGGCGGGTTTTGAATGTCTGCAGAGAAGGAGACTCCACAACCTCTCTGGGCAGCCTGGTCCAGTGCTCCGTTACCCTCACTGAGAAGAAGTTTCTTCTCAAATTTAAGTGGAACCTCCTGTGTTCCAGCTTGTGTCCGTTACCCCTTGTCTTATCATTGTTTGTCACCGAGAAGAGCCTGGCTCCATCCTTGTGACACTCACCCTTTAAATATTTATAAACATGAATGAGGTCTCCCCTCAGTCTCCTCTTCTGCAAACTAAAGAATATGACAGTTAGGTTATCAGGACACTATAATAAAGGCAAGCAGAAACTGGGTCTGGCAAGCTGTTTCAGGTTGGTTTTTTCAATGGCGTTTCTATTTAATTGTGGCCCAATTAACCACACTGTTTCCTTTCAGATTAAAAAAAAATCTTTTAAATTTATTAGAGTTGTTTAATGTTACCTAATGTTGTATATCTGACTGAGCTTTTAATTATCCAGAGAAACAAACATGCTGGTCAGGTCACCAGGGAGTAGTGGTGATGTCTGCTGTTTTCCTTTGCATGGGAGGCAGGGGAGGGATGAAGCTGTAGCTGTTTTCTGATGATTTCTGTATGATGGTCTGGGAAATGCTATATAACCACTCGGCTGTGTTCTGTACAAGTCACCAACCATATTATTCATCAGGGGATCTAATTTCATGCTGCTTGGTTTATTTTTTTCGTTTTTGGTTGCCAAATTTTGAATATACATCGAGTCTTATGTGCCTGGTGTCACACTGGTGACATCTTCATTTAAAAGACATACTCAACTGTAGAGATGCCTGTAATGTGAAGTTGTGGATGGTTGGCAGAACTGTAATTAATCATAACTATTAATATTACAGTAGTTAATATATGTGCTAAGTTCTACAACAGGAATATTCGGTTCTCACTCTGCCTCTGTTAATGTGTATCAGCATGCAAACTACATATATTTTCATGTGTCATTCTGTCTCTAAAACCAAATATAGTTCTGCTTCTCAAAATGTAAAGTGGGAATAATGTTAATAGGTGCAAAGTAAGTGGCTGATATTTAATAAACAGGTGTGGAAGTACAAGGTTCCACTAAATATTTAACTTCTAAAAAGAATGCATTAAAAGTATGTTATTAAGTGGCAGAGTTGAGCATTCAGTTATGGGACACTGAATTAAGGCTGTCTTTACATTCTGGAAATCAGACATATGATTTGTAGCCACCTGTGAAAAAAGCGATTTGAGTGAATTGCCGGCCATCATAGCGAAGTACTGAGCAGGATTCATCTCATCTCTCCCTTTATAGTCATTGGAGAGAAACAGGCCCTTCTAGGGCACAGCTTGCCTCATCTTAAGGTAGTTATCTAAAATAGGTCAGAAGAATTGCCTTTAAAGGACCCATTTTTCTCTAGTGTGTATGAAATGAGATCAGATTGGCTTAGATGGAGATGCCTACAGAGACAGACATCTGACGCCAGGGAAGGTGAATCCTACTCATGACAGAGGCATAGGTAACATCCAGTTCTCCAAGGCGGCATACAGACCTTACAAAAAGGACAGTACTTTCTGCCCACATACTTATCATCCTTTTTTCTCTTCCTGCTAGCCACTTTTCCCAATCCATGTGGAACACCAACGAATTAAGCTGGTCACTGCCAAAACAAATCTCGCTGATTTAAGAGCTTGTCCATATTGTGTACTACTGAATAGAATGGATGTTGCATTGTAGTATCTCCTGAATAACGGACCAAAAGTAAGGCAGATCTCAATTCTAGAATATGTCATCTGAGTCCTTCCTGCATTAACAGGCGTTTTTTATTGGAGCGTTTGTACACAATTTTAGGGAAACCATATTGAAACCCATATGAACTATGAGGAGTTATTGAATGTATGTATACACATACTTCACAGACCTTTGAACTTGTAATCTTTATAGTTGTCTATAAACTCATTTTCAGATCTTATTGTCCATCCTTCCAATTAATATCCACTTATCTGAGCTTTTTGTTGCCTCTCTTGTCCATTCAGCCCAAGCTTTTTTGCTTTGTCCTATCCTAGCAAGCCCCATTATACTGGCTACCCCTTCCACCCCTTCCCTTTCCCTTCACTTTTTCCCAGCCTGGTCTCCTGTGAGGTCAAATTGATCAACCTAGATGACTTTCATGGTCATAATAATCTACGAGTCTTTTTTTCTTGTCTCTCCAACCAGCCTCCAGAACTACTAGAGCTAATTTTGAGACAGTATCTTTATCCAGGCAGACAGTTCTTCCACATATCATTTCCCTGGAGTTTTTTTTCTGCTGCCAGTCTCCAATCCCAGATATGTCTCCCTTTCTTCCTACCTCCCCCATTTTCCTTCTGTATTTTTTCTGCTTTTTTTTTAAGTAACCAACATACAGGATTCTTAAGAACACAAAAGATGAAAGCATTCCCACTCTTAGGTCTGCACAGACTTCAGCTGCAGGAAAATCCCCTCAGCTGATGCTGAAACATTAGCAGAAAAGACATTATCTCTGGAATTCACCACCTTTAAACCTCTGGGGTATTCTTCCAAATATATCCAAACTAATTTTTCAAAATTGTCAAGTCTGGGCAACTATTACAGATATCACTCCATTAAAGTCCAAATTCAGAATGCTGTTCTGCAAAAAGTTCTGCAAGACCTTATATTCATGCTTTGAAAATCAGCAGCTATGGAATTTTAGAGAAATCACTGTAGCTTTTTCTTGGAAATAGTTGCATCATTTGAGTCGAAGCTTCCCTCTAAAAATCAGCCTGAGGCAAAAATGGGAAATTTTAGCCCCAGCACTTGGAAGCTTGGCATAATCAAGCAAGGAAAAGGAGGGAAAAAATTAAATACAAGGAAAACAGGACAGGTCAAGCATCTCAATAATAAACAGCACTGCGAGTCCCATCTGTAATTATCATGAAATATGACAACCCGTAACTAGTAGCTGGCTTGGACCCATCTGCACTCTATCCCTAAGGATATAGTAACGACTGCTAACCCATAAACTATCATAAGACTAAAAGAATATTTTAAAGTAAATATGGGAGCTCATCTATGACTTAATTTCCAGAATCACTGAAACCACTTTGCTTCTGGCTTATTTGAAGTGGCACTTCCCTGAAAGCAAGCCAGCTCTTCAATTCCAGTGGCAAAGGGAACCTGTTGGAGACAACACAGGGGGAAGTGAGTTGTGCTGTTTCTATCTGCTTTGGAGACCTTGGTATGTTTCCAGGTGCAGCTACATAGTAGGACATGCAGGTAGGGCACGAGTAGTGCTGATGAGGAAACAGTCTGTGGCATCCTGCCCTTGGAGGCTGATGGACAACCAGGGAGTTAATGCTTCTTTCAAGCTGCATTAACTCCTGCAGGATCCCCTCTGCAGCTGGTGCTGTGCAGCTGCAGGGAGTCTGTCGGCGGCAGCACAGCTCCCTGGGAAAAAACTCTCATATGTTATCCATGGAGATGTTTGTTTCCCTCTTATGGGATGGTCCTCACACTTTCCGTGTCTATTGTGTTTTGGCTTTAGAAGTAAGTTTCTCAGGGCAGTTGCATTCGTTGCTAATAAACTATCTTTGCAATTGCAGGCCTATTTAGAGAATACTCCGCTTAGATTCAGATTCTCTTTGTTTATTTCGCAAAGTTACAAACTGGATATGTACCTCCTGATGCTCTCTCACATATACCAAACCTAAACTCAGGATTAATTGGCATGTTGTGGAGGTGGTTTGTTGGGTTTTTTTTTCCTTAAAAACCTACCAACAGCTTGAAATAAGGACACCTTTTAAAGCAGAGATGACTTAAAAACTGTCCCAGCATCTGTTTCCCTATATCTGTTTATATGGTTTTAGAGTCACCATTTCCTATTAAAAAAAACCCAAACAACAAACCATCAACCAAAAAAAATCCCACCACACCCCCACATGAAGAACTGGCCGACTGCAGACAGTAAGCAGCATGGCTGACTATCTGTATCCAATGCAGACAGTAAACAAACTTAAAAGGAGGAGGGATGATGATCCCTCAGTTCCTTCCTGCCTTGGTGGTACAGCCAGGACTGGCACCATCCCTGCTCAGCTCCTGGGGCAGAGGGGCCTCTCTGGCCAGAGCTCCAGCCTCTTCCCGGGCTGGGGCTGGCTCAGAGCCTCAGCTGTTCCTCGCCAGAGGCTCTGAAAGGCAGATCCACCTCTTCCCCTTCTCTACAGCAAACCCCCCTTCCACTTCTGTCTCACTGTAACCCTG
>NW_010166111.1:0-21932 GCF_000695765.1 Mesitornis unicolor
GATAAACCTTTCCCATCCATCACTGTCCATCACTTTTAGAAATATTCTTTTCTAAATAGAAAATCTGAATATAGTACCTTTTCAATTTTTTTTAATTGTTATTACATTAGTTTCATTGTGCAATAGACATGTTACACTAGAAGTACAAAAGTTTCTTTGAAGAAAACTATTATCTTTTTCTGAAAAATGTATTTTTTCATTCAATAAGCTATTTTCTGCTTACTGATCCTTCAGAAGTAAAAAGACAATGTTAAGTACCTCAAATTAATAACATATCTCTTAAAAATGTAAAAGGCATAATGTACTGGTTTTAAACAAAAAGAGAGTGAATTCAGACTGGAAGAATGAAAGAATATTGTTCTATCATCACCTTGAGCGAGACCTAAAATAATATGATCAGACTTCAGTATATGAACAGTTTTCTTTGCTTTGTTGGACTTCAGCAATGTAGGTTAAGGTGAAGCCTACATTAAGTTATGAATAAAAAGACTTACTGGATGGGTTATGATTTTGAAATTATGATAGAGGTAAGTGGTGGAAAGACTGACTTTAAATAAACACCTGGTAAACATTTCTTCCCCATTCCATAACACCTTAGGCTAAGTAAAGACTATATCTTGCCTGCTAGAGGCAAGAATAACATTTGAAAGAAAGTCCTGGCTTTATTTCTTCATATTTGCACAACTCAGTGACTGATAGGAAAAAAATGTAGTTTTGACTATGACTAGAACACTGACTCAATGTGAGTTCAAAGACAGCTTTATTCACTGAATACTCATGCATGTTATGTACCAAATTTGCCAGTTGTGCAGTCTTCATTTAGACAGACCCTTCCCATCCCATTTTTTGGAATGGCTAAAACAAGAGCTTGGGAAAGCATTGGCTTACAAATTTATGACATAATAATTTTAGAATAACCACAGTTACTAAAATGAGATTTATAAATTGTATAGCAAGCATAGAAGCTGTATTTTTGAGAATAGATAGGAGCATAATCCTCAGGTTTACGACCCAAGTCATCAATTATTATATTCAAACATCTATTATTTAGAATTTTCTTGTTCTATTTCTGATAATATTTGAACTGGTGGAAAATGTTATAGTTTATATGTATAGCACAGAAAGAGCTGAACTTGGTAATGCCTAAATCAAGTGCTGTTCACAGTGTACATCTAAGTGGAAAATACACAATGCCTAAGTACACAAGTTCACCTTCACATCCCGTACTCTATCACACTCTGTAATACTTCTATTTTTTGTTTGCACCTGTCAGATTGCTGCTGGTACCTCTGAAAAAAGGTCATATCATTAAATTTCAAACAGGGTTATGATTTTGAATCAGAGAGTTTTTTATACAGTTAAATGGATTTCACTACTTTGAAAGCCTGCTACTAGCTTATATCAGCTTTGCCTCATTCTGGTTAAATCATAGTTCATACTACAGATCTAACTATAGCTATAAAAACAAAAAAAACAGCTATTCTGTTTGGTTCCACTCAGGACCAGTTCCTAGGGGTGAGTGCTGTGTATTAACACAGCAAATACCCATCCTGCATAAAGACATTTACACACAACCAAAAAATAAACAACTTTCTGAAGTAAGCTTAAGGTATAGTTCTGTTATCTAGACTGCAACACATCTTTTGTACTTAACCTTTGTCATTAAAGCTGGCAGATTTTGCTGTGTGGAGCCATAGGGTGGTTTTTTTGCAGTACAAATTTGGCAGAAGATGTTAGACCATATCAACTCAACATATTGAGAGGAACTCCCTTCTTGTATCTCATGAGACATATTTAAAATTTACAGGATTGCTCTAGTAAAGACTTTATGGAGAAAAACACACTAAAAAGGAAAAATAAGGTAATTTTCACTTTATGAGGTATAATATCTGTAATACTGTGAAACAAGTAGATTTTACTTTTGTAAAAAAGAATACAGAGTCATGATAGTAGTTACTTTTATGTACTCCTCAGTGGATGAAACTTGCTTTGACAATACATGCATTAAGACTTGTTATCCAGGTAACAAAGACACACCATTGCTTAAAGTTCCTAGGTCATAAAAGATTGTGTGACATCTTTAGAGCAAAGTTCAATTTCAATGATTGTTATCAATCCAAAATTCTCTTTGCCATCTTAGTCACCTAAGATTAAGCTTTTGTATTATGAAAACTGTTATCTACTGTTGCTCTGTGCAATAGCTGCTCAGTAAAAACAACAGAGATAAGGCCCTATATGCAAAGTTATTGTGTTTAATGTAGGTTTTTACTAAATGTAGAAGTGCTGTATAAATATAATGGATATTTCTATATATACATTTGTTTGCATATGTATTTGAATACCCATTCATAGCTGCCACTAATAAAAAAACAGTCAAGATGAACACTCTTAATGTCTAAAATTAGGTAAGATAAATGATGCATCTCAAGCATCTAAGAAGACCTTGCCAGTTCAGAGATGTGTAGATGACAGAATATTAAAAATTGCATAAATGTATTAAAAAGGGATTTCACTTTGTGGAGCCATAGGGTGGCTTTTTTGCAGTACAAATTTGGCAGAAGATGTTAGACCATATCAACTCAACATATTGAGAGGAATGTCCTCAGAATGTTAATGTAATTTTCATCTTTGGTAGTGTCAGACAACATCATCACTGTCAAAATCAAGTTGGAAAACTCACTAGTAGGCTTTCTGTGTCTTTCTGAACATAAGTCTCCCTCTTCACAGAGAGTTCAAAAAGCTCATCTACTTTTGGAAGCCATTAAAAGGGTGAATTTACTCTTCAGTACACTTTTGGTGATCTTTGGGGCTGAGACCAGCAAAAGTCTTGGAATTCTTCAGATGTTACACATTCTGTGTATTACTTTCCTATTATACTCTAATTATTTTTTCAAGAGTGGTCTTTGAGGTCTTTGGTCAAGTCCACAGCATCAAGCTATGTGAACCAGAAGAGGCAGATAACAATGTTGTAAACTCCTACCCTTAGAAAAAACAGTATTGGAGCTAGCAGTAGTGACTTATCTATTCATTTTCCATCTAGTAGCTGTATTTATAGTGACATTTTCACTCCTCAGTGTGGCATGGCTTCTCAAGCCAAAGTTACAGAAGACAAAGGCAGGGACTGAGAGAATGAAGAACTGCCCTTTGAGGGAGAAGATTAGGTCTGAAACCATCTAAGGAATCTGCAGGTGTACAAGACCATGGTACCTGATGAGATGCATCCGTGGGTCCTGAGTGAACTGGCAGATGAAGTTGCTAAGCCACATTCCATCCTACCTGAGAATGTGTATCATATAATCAAAGAACCATAGAATGGTTTGGGTCAGAAGGGACCTTAAAGCTCATCCAGTCCAACCCCCCTGCCATGGGCAGGGACACCTCCCACCAGACCAGGTTGCCCAAAGCCCCATCCAACCTGGCCTTGAACACTTCCAGGGAGGGGGCATCCACAACTTCTCTGGGAAACCTGTTCCAGTGTCTCACCACCCTCACAGTAAAAATCTTATTCCTAATATCTAGTCTAAATCTACCCTTTTCCAGTTTAAAACCATTCCCCCTTGTTCTATTGCTACCTGCCCTTGTAAAAAGTCTCTCTCCAGTTTTACTGTACACTCTCTTCAGGTACTAGAAGGCTGCTATAATGTCTCTCTGGAGACTTCTCTTCTTCAGGCTGAACAGCCCCAACTCTCACAGCCAGTCCCCATCAGGGACATGCTCTAGCCCTCTGATCATCTTTGAGGCCCTTCTCTGGACCCACTCAAACAGCTCAGTGTCCTTCTCATATTGGGGGCACCAGAACTGGATGCAGTACTCCAGGTAGAGGCTTACAGTGTAGAGGGGCAGAATCACCTCCCTCGGCCCTGCTGGGGTGATGGGTAATGGTTTCAAATTGAAAGAGGGTAGATTTAGATTAGATATTAAGAAGAAATTCTTTAATGTGTGGGTGAATGTAAAATAGCAATGGAAAATACATCACATGTAAATATATTTTACACTATGATGTATTATCTTTTCAACAGGAGCACCCAAGTATCCATATTCTCCAAATGTATTCAGATGGGTTTGCAAAGTATTGCATGGTCAAAAAGTAAAATTATTCTGAAAAGGTAACAAAAAACTGTATTTTAAATTATGCAACTTTTTTTTAAAGTTGATATTTGTTTATTTTCCATTTACTTGTATTTCTCCAGTTCATGGAACTGATATTTGGTTCATACAGTAATATTTTTTTGTACTTTATGAGAAACCAATTAAATTGTGATTTAGACCTTGCAGGGAGTTAATGGATAGCAATATAAAAATCTATTGCTGTACTTCAAGTAATATCAAATATCTTATTCTGTCTTCATAACTTTGTGTTCCTATTGCTTAAGCAGCTATTAGGAATACATCTTATGCTGTGTATATGCAGAATTCCACCCCATTTCTTCTGATCCAAATGTTTTATATTGGTAACTGTAGCATTTAAGAGACAAGATAAGGCCATTACACAAAGGTAGCATAGCTGCATTTGTTTAGAAAACAAAAAAAAATCAAACCCAAGACAAGACATTCTAAACTGAAAACCTGTGAAAATCAGGATTAAAAAAATTATAAATTTGCTCAGGAAACTTAGGAACCACATTCAGTCAAACCCAGCCTGTAATAATTGGGTAACTCAAGGTATTCAATATGCTAAAAGCGGCTGTGATGTAAATGGATGTGTAAGATACACAGAAAAAAATGTTCATGATTGGATGGAAGTAGTGAAAGAGTGCAATAAGCAGCACTTCCCATGCAGCAGGGCAGGAATACTGAGGTGTTTTAGCTGCAAAGTACTGCTTTGGTGGCTCAAAGCAGCTATAAAACTCACATATGCATTCATCAGCCTGAACATACCAGAGAATCTGACCTTTATGAATATGAAGCTGTTTCACATTAAAGCCTATTTGCTATTTAAACTTATTTGTGAGAAATTTAAGCATTTAGTGTGTATTACAATGAATGTATAGCAGGATTAACAGAGCAAAGGCACCTGATGGCTTGTTTGATTAATATAAATGCAAACCCAACACGAAAAAGAAAATAGTCTATCTCAATGGTTTTAAGAGTACAACATAAAGTAGATAATTTTTTTTTCTCATGAAGATATTTGTCCCTATCTTATGACTGGTAGTGTGAACACTCCATAGAGACTGTGAAGAGAGAGATCTTGATTAGATGCCTATTTGTGGTTTCTTCCACTGCTATATGATTGCTGTTGTCCACTTTGCAAGTCTATTTATATCGGCACTACATATGGCTATTATTGTTTTCTCATAGTTATAGTCAACTGCTAGCTTACTCTCCTCTTTCACCTGCAAAAATCTAAATCCTGATACTTAGCTTCTCTATCTGTGACAAAAATACATAGGTTATGTATACCAATATTATGGTTTATGTTCCTTTTAAAATTAAATATGCTCTTTAAAACTGCATCTAGCATATGGGTATTTATGGGGGACCTCAGCTGGACTGAGGCCGTTGGACAGAGTGACTTTGACCTTGAGAAGATTCCAGTCTAGCCTTGAGAGAATAAACAAGAACAAGAAGAGCCACAAGGTAAACAAATTTGTCAAAAGTGCTGACAGCAAACTGAGGGGTAATTGTTCCTTTGGCGGAAGTGCTGAGTTGTGATCAACTGTGAAAATATTATCCAATAAAAAGGAAACATAGTAACTTTGAACCAATGAGAAGAAGACACATCTGGAGAGAGAGAGTATAAATAGATGAGGAAGAAAAACAATAAAAGGCCTTTTTGTGCTGCGCCAACACTTCTTGTCTTGCCGCTTTGTCTGTCCCTACCGCAACAGGTATGAGCACTGACTTTGCCTTGTCATGCCTGGTCACAGGTAAGTAGAAAGTATGAGATCAGAACCAAGCGTGCTGAGTCTTAGTTAATAATGCAAGTGGTAATGGGGAGTCCATGATCAGCAACTATCCTTGGTTTCCATGTGAAAACACAAACAAGCAACATCACTATTCGCAGCTCACCCCCTCATTGTCTGGTGTAAAGACAAACATTTTCTGCATTGGAAACATGAAATTATCTAAGATATACCAATAGAAAAGCCTTTCAAGAATTCTTGACAGCCTCTAAATGTTTAGATTTATAGTCTCTTCTTCTGAGTAATAATTATTTAACTTCTCTGTGAAAAAGAGGACCTTTTTCTAATAGGCTTCACACTATATGCTGACATTTCAGGAGGTTGCTATATTAGTTCTGTCATTCAGAGTCATGAAATATTGATTCACCTACACTATTCTGCTTCGAACTAGTGAACTACTCACCATTGTACTGATGCAAATAGCTAATAAATAAGCAGAATGTAAAATGACTTTATACAGCTTGAAAAGAATATAATAAAGTTTTAGTAGAGTGTGTACTAATGCTAGCATAGTAGTAAGTTCTGTTTACAGCTTTCAGGCTTTCTGCACCAGAATGCCACCTCCAACTTAGTTTCAGTTTTCAATTTAATGAAGATTATAATTCCTTTGTGAGGTAAAAATGCTGCCATTTTTCCAGCAGTTCTTCACCACCTTTGCATTCTCAAACCTCAGTATGCTGCTCCAGGGATCAGAGCTGTCCTTCACCTTCCCTTTATTTATGACAGGATGTAATTCTTTCCTAAGTTACATTTGTGTGAATCAGAAAAGATTGTGACAATAAGCAGAGCTGCACCATGCAAAGGAGTATGGAGTACCGTTTATTTCTCAAGAAAGCATTTTTTATTAAGATTAATAGCTTATATTGAGAAAGTGAGATAATATACATGCTGAAGCACAGCCCCTGACATTAGCTTTTAAAGGAATATATCGTCTGCTGTAAAGGTTGGGAACATTATAGATAGTATTTCAGATATTCCAGGAGTGTTGTATAATGTTCTGTTACAGTAGCTTCAAAATACAGATAACCCAAAGAACTGATTGTAAAGCATCCTGCTACAGCAGGGATTTTTTTATCAAAAAGCCCAGAAAGGTTTATGTTAGCACATCCTGTTTGTTTTTGTTTACTCGGCATAGAAATTTAAAATCTTTCTTTTCTGCAGGAACTATGATAGATTGACTACTGAGATATTGATACAGTGTGTGCAATGCAGATAATCACAAGAATAGAATGCAGTATTGAAATATTTCCCTGTTGTCTGACCTCACACAGAAAAACATAGCAAAAGCAGTGATGAGTTACACCTGGATCATTTTCCCTGAAGGTAGTTACTATGCTACAGCACACATTCAAGACTTCTTTTGATGAGAAAGAAAGAGTTGTTTTTCAGTCTCTTTAGTTCCTCCATATACTTTTTTTTTCATTTGAGAAGTCTTGAATTCTCTCATAGACAAGCTATAAATTTTACTAAGTATGATTTCTGTAAAATATTTTTTTCCATATAAAATAATAATAAAAACTTCACTGTGGTTTTATGGGAAATAAAGTTTTATGAAAAAAAAATAAAAATACTAAAACATTGGCCTATTTTAATATAAAAAATAAACAAAATTACTGTAGAGTTCATGAGCAGATCTTTTGTCTCCTGGAAATATTAACGTTTTAAACAGAAGACATCTAGCTGAATTTCTGAAAATCAAATGAGTACAGACATACCTGCTTGATAATTTGGAAAAACCTGCATAGAAACACCTACAAAACATTCAAAATTCCTTTGTTCTAGCTTCTGGGAAAGTGTGTGTGTCCTGCAGAACTCAGCTCAGCAGCTCTCAGCACTTCAGGGGTGTCTGAGCACTGAGAAGAGCACGTTGATGTTGACTCCCAAAAGCATGCAGATTCGGCATTAACCTCTCCTTTCACACTGCTTTGGGGTATTGCAGTCCTGATGGTGGGAAAATTCACCCAAAATGGGTTTTATAGGTTAGGCTGCAGTCCTTGTGGCCTCTAGGAGTGGCCATCGTACCTGAAATAGTCACTTCAGGTTAAACTCACGTGCATCTACAATATACTCATGTCAATTCTGTGACTGAAGCACTGAAGGACTTCTCTTTTTAACTATTGCACTAAGTTTTTATGCCTTGCTCATAACTGGCAAGGAAAAATAAAACAAACTTCATCCATAGTTGTTAAGTGCGCTAATTACTTACTTTGTATGACATGATTCTTCCAGAAAACTTTTAGCATAGCTTTAAAAATGCTCAGTAGCTTACAACTGAAAGCCAAATGTATAGGTTATAATTAATTTTGTAAAACTATGTAACTCCTCAATAGGTGCCACAAATCATTTCAATATGCTGTGGTATCACTTAAACCACTAAAAATGCAATCTAAAATCTTTCAAGTAGATAATTCTGGTTGTGGGTTTTTTTGTTGTTGTTTTTTGTTTGTTTGTTTATTTTTTCCATTGGCATAAGCCCAGCCTGTAACTTCTCTTGTTCAAGCCTTGATCATTAGCCAGCTTCTCCAGAGACCATTCCACATACTCCATGTGTTCCATATCTAAGGACCAAATCTAGCTTTAGTGTTATATCTATGTTCAATTTTTCTACGTTACAAATTCCTTTGTTCATTTAAACTGTTAGGTTCTGGTTTTTTGGGTGTACTGTAACAGCCAATCAGCAGTAGTGGTATGTATATATGAAGAGATTTAAGTTCCTAATTACAGACAGAGAAAAAGTATGAAGAATACTTCTTGAATGCTATTTTTACCCAAGAGATTTATAGGATCTCTTCTTACTAAGCATTATGGTGGCCATTAATTATATGATAAGGTGTTATTATTTTTTTCCTATAAGATCCTTTGTGTTCAACTTTCTAATGCTTGAGCACTGCAGTTTTCAACCTTCATGTGGTTTCAAGGTAATACACAGAAAGATACTTGTATGATACAGTAAATCAAATCAATATTAACTGTCATTGTTTTCTCACCTAGTTTCTTTCAGAATTTTATTGACTTTTAGTGATTTTTGTGTTTACCAGTGCAACTACAAAGCTAAGGAAGGCTACACAACATAGAAGCCTCATTGGTTTTAACCCTCCAATGTATTTTCATCCCTGTCTTTCTTTTCATCCTGTTATAATGGTGGCCTTCCTCTGTGACAATATTTTTTTTCTTCTTTTCAGTGAAGGTTACTGAGTTTTAATAAACTTAGACTAAGATGGGTATCATTTAAACAAAAATTAAGTCATGTCAATATGGATATGCATCAGGTGAGGTACCTTCAAAACCAAACAAAAACCAAATTATATTCACAGTAGTGAAGGCAGAAAATCAGTTCCCTGTCTGTCTCTCCATCATGACCCATGCAAATCTTCTATGTTTGTGGGTTCTACTTTTCTGTGGGAAGGTCAACATTTTCACTTATGACAAAAATTAACAAGAAGTATGGACTACTTTAGAGAATCTTTATGTAAATAGTATGGATTGCACTAAGCTAAAGCCATTTCTGGTTAACTGAAGGAGAAATATGAGGTTTCATGATTTGCTCCATTGTAATTAAAGTGTCTCTATTTGCATTTGGACATTTTTCACCTACATTGCACAATACATTTTGAAAAATAGAGTAGAAAGCATTTGGCTATAAAGCTGCTTCGTGTTCATGTTTAGTAAATACTGAGCAATACTCAAAAAAAGTGTACATGAGAAAGGAGAGTGCACACTATATGAATTAATTGAGCCCTAAGGTACTGTGTTCATGTTTGTGAACAATTTACATGTGTTGCATAGAAAATTTACTGTATAATAAAAGTAACAAAAGATTTTTTCTAAATATTTAGGTGCTGTTACATGGTATTTA
The DNA here is from genome assembly GCF_000695765.1 of Mesitornis unicolor. Lineage (NCBI taxonomy): Eukaryota > Metazoa > Chordata > Aves > Mesitornithiformes > Mesitornithidae > Mesitornis > Mesitornis unicolor. Next base: position 9,763 of record NW_010166111.1, read on the forward strand.
ACCTACTGCTGAGATACAAAAGACAGCTCTGAATATTCTCTAGTACAATATGTGGATTTTTTTTCCTTTTTAAAAATTGTCCTCAAGAGAAAAGGGAAAAAAGAAAGATAATCCCTACTTTAATTCTGCACTTAGGAAAAAAACCCAAACCACTACATATGTGTAGAGCATTTTAAGCCTCATTAAGCAATTTTCTTTCTATTTTAATTCTCATAATTTGCCTTCATTTCATAAGGTGCTCTGGAATTGAGCCATTAAAGAACACAATCACATGCTTTACTTTGAACATGTGCAAATCCTTCTGCACATACTGCCTTTCAGACACATTTAAATTACTTCCATGGAGAGTCAGTGCAAACTTACCGGTGCATGTGTAGTCACATTGTGCAGGCAAAGACATAAAAGAGTAGTGCCATCATGGCTCCACGGCTGGCACAGGCTGTCAGTCCCCAGAGGAGCCAGGCAGCAGGTTCTCCACCAGAAGTCTCAAAGTAATGATTTAAATAAATTAAGTAAAAATAATGGTTGCTTGTCATGTGAATAAGCAGAATTTATGTTTTACAACATCAGAACAAATATCTCTGACCACAAGGATTCCACAATATATCTTAATACAACTGAAATGTTCTGAAAAGAGAAAAATGCTCATAATAGATGAAATACATACAGGCAACATATCTAAATTTTGAAGGTACCCTTTCCTTGTAAAATATGTGGCTATATTCTTCTTCTGGAGTTCAGAAAGTTTCAAAGAACAGAAACTATAGGTCAAAAACAGTGTTGAATTGGAGTATATGAGACAAGACAAATAATTCTATACAAATACTTTTAAAAAATGTACAGAAGAACCTAAAAGAAAGGCTACCTTAAATTTAAGATATGATTACCAAAGTACACAATGGGCTTATAATACAACTAGATATTTTTTATGATGGGAAAAGCATTAAGCCTAAGTAGGAGGGTGAAATTACATCAGACTTATTTGAGACCACAAGCCTAAGGCAAATATACATTAGTATGACAAAATTTTATAACTAACAGATTGCATTTCTTGGACATTTGAAGTATAATTAAGTTTTATAGACAAAGTATTTTGAATAAATTCTATGTGGAAATACTAATTTGGAAGTTAAATACCTGACACATGGATTGGGGCAATTTCAAGCACAAATACAGGTTGGGCAGAGAATGGACTGAGAATAGCCCTGAGAAGAAGGACTTGCGAATGTTAATTGATGACAGGCTCAACATGAACTGGCAGTGTGCTCTTGCAGCCCAGAAAGCCAACTGGATCCTGGGCTGCATCAAATAAAGAGTGACCAGGAGGTCCAAGAGAAGTAGTTCTGCCCCTTTTGTGAGACCCCACCTGGAGTACCGTGTCCAGCTCTGAAGCCCCCAACATAAGAAGGACATGGAGCTGTTGGAGGGGGTCCAGAGGAGGGCCACAAAGATGATCAGGGGGCTGGAGCATCTCTCTTATGAGGACAAGCTGAGAGAGTCGGAGTTTTTCAGCCCTGAGAAGAGAAGGCTCTGGGGAGACCTTATAGCAGTCTTCCAGTTCCTGAAGAGGTCCTACAGGAAAACTGGGGAGGGATTTTTTACAAGGGCAGGTAGTGATAAGGATGAGGGGTAATAGTCTCAAAATGAAAGAGGATAGATTTAGATTAGATAAAAGGAAGAGATTCTTTACTCTGAGAATAGTGAGACACGGGAACAGGTTGTCCAGGGAAGTTGTAGATGCCCCCTCCATGGAAGTGTTCAAGGCCAGGTTAGACAAACAAGCAAAAATAACCCAGCACTTCATTGAAATTGTAACAGCAGATATGCAAGAGGTAAAAATATGCTGAGTTTAAATCAGTATTTTATTCATGTTGGACTGGAAGGGGTTTTTTTCTCCCCTGTCCCCAACCACTGGCAATCTGTTTTGTGGAACCATGTTTTAAAAAGCATTTAATAGCAATCTCTAAAATAATAATCAGTACACTCCATGCTGAAGGTTAATCCTTGGAGTATTAATCACAAAGCAGACAGAATGTCTGTATTCATCTCACTGCACTTAACATATTACCAAAATTAAGGTCTCTATAGGCACAAATAGCTTTATTTCAAAACAGTGAAGCTTAGCTGATGCAAAAATAAATACAGTGTTTATTGCAACTGCTTCAGTACACAGCACGAGAGTCTACATTTAGTACTTAAAGAAAGTGAATAATCTCAATCATTTGAAGAGTATAGGCTCTTGAGCTCTGCTGTTTATTTATACGTCGTATATTCTGCTGCCATACAGAATGTTCAATTTCCTACTAAAATAGCCTCTGCTAGTCTTTTAAAAGTTGTAGTCAAATATCTTGTTAAAGCATAAATCTATATACAGCATATTAAATTTCAGAAGATATCTATTTAACTAAAAACATTATCAGCTGTAATTAAGATCATTCTACAACTTTAAAAGGACCATTCTTATTATTAAAAATAAAAATACAAAAAGCTAACCAGAGTCACTAAAACAAAGTTATTTTTAGTCATTAATTTAGCAGTGCAGAACATTGTCCTTGTTTAAATGCATTTCAACATACATTTCTCACTGGAAAAGCGAGGATTTATATAGCCACATGCTACAATACTTTACTGCAAAGTGTTAACATATACAGGGTGATCAAAGTTATGTTACTTTCCTCAGACTCACTGGAAAGACTGCCTGAAATCACCACAAAACACCAAATGAATAGCTAAAAAATGCCAATGTTTATGTGGAAAACTGTTATTTGACAAAGAAGATAATTTTGCCATTAATTATTAGTAAGCATTCACAGGCTTGTGAGGCTTTTCATCTGCATGGACACAGAAAGACTGTTACAAAAATGAAATGACTAGAGAAGATGCTATGCTGATATCATGATCACCTGTGTTAACGTGGTCACTTGGAATACAGTCAAATGCTAGACCTGTCCCAACACCTCCATAGCAGATAGCGTTCCTATTAGCAATCCAGTACAGACTTTGGTGAGTTAATCCTTGAGGTATTAATATGCTGTTTTGACTGTACAAAACAGGTCCCAGTGCTTTACTCCTTTGAGGGCTGTCACTGTAACTATTCCATATGGCACCACCAGTAAGGTTTTCCTGTGCACCCTTCACAGTAAACAGATTTTAGGATATTTTCAAGTCAGTCAGCTAACAAAAAGGAACTTTATGATGCTTTAGAGCACTGTAAAATACAGCAATCCTCTTTTGAGAAGAATTGCATTATTTTAAAGCCTTGCTATATTTCAATTAGTATCATCATCCTTTTTTCAAAAAGTCTTTCTGAAAAAAGTTCTAAAACATTATTCTGACCAAACAAATTTCTGGTTTTATATATAGTGGTATAGGTACAGGTTTATCAACATGCATTATGAAGAAAAAGAGAACTTAAAATGTTTTATTAAAAAATATTAAACCAGTCTATCTCAACAAGTCTGAATGCTCCAATACTATTTTTGAACTAAAATGGGAAAAAAAACCAAAACAAAACCTCACACTTTTGTAAATTATATGTACTGATTCCATCAGTTGTTAGTATCTAGTATCATAGATACTAGAAACTAGTATCATAGTTTTTCATAACATTTAAAATGCACTTGGACTTAGTTGCAACTTTAAAAGTAAAAAATGCTGTCAATCAGCAGTAAATCAACATCGGAAATTCAGTCTCCAAAGCTGGAAAATCCAAGGCAATGATGATACCTACTGACTGTGCAGTTAACCTTAAATTTGAGACATTTATTCTATTCCCTTCTCTGTTACAGTGCTACATTTCTTTATGTGTAAGGGGAAAGTGAAGAACAGAGAAGAAACACTTCAAGAAATCTTTGTCAAGATCTTTCCTGAGAGAGTCCTAGATGAGGTAATTAAGCCTGGGAGATAGGACAGCATTGCCATGGATTAAAGGCTGTGTAGGAGCAAAACATCAAAGTCTGTAATTGAACAACTATTCTTCCCTATGATAAAGGTTAACAGAATGCATCTTAAAGTCTCAGGAAGAGTATATTAATTTATCTTATTCATATTATCTTAACAGAGAACTAAGAAGCAAAATTGTTTAATGAAACAGCGTTACTTAGATTTTGGGAGAACTGGTAATGATTTCACATCTCCACAAAACTGGCAAATATGCAAACTCAATGTTCCAGACTATATATTAAGGTGAAGAAATTGGCCTGAGCATCATTTTAGAAAAGATAGTTAAGATTTCATTGAAAATTATAATAGTAATACGAAAACATCTAAACAAGATGTTTGGAAAATAAATAAGATAATGAGCAATCTGGAGAATAAGCTAATGCCTCCGTATGAATAAATGCTGCAGACTCATTTGGTTATGTCACCTGAAGTAGCCCCTCTCCTTAAAGAAGAAAGAGAGGAAAACAGAGAAGAGAAATGAGGCTGACTGAATGCATGGAGCTCTTGCACAAGAAGGACCAGCATGATAAGACCTGTCATAATATAGAGTACTTATACTATATCTGTTTTTTTTAAAAGTATAGAAATATTGTTATTATTACATTGGTTGATTGCATAACTGTGCTTATTACTGTTATTACCACTGAATGGAGTTTGCAAAAGTCACTTTATAATTATAAATACACAAGCCTGGATGAAATTTCACATCTTTTTGTCTGACCACTTTGAAAGATTTGTGCTGCTTTCCTTTCAGGCTTCAAAATAGCTCCTTCAGGTTTACCCACTGCTGACAAGCTTTTGATAGTACTGCTCATTTGTTCTTTGTGGCTCATCTGAGCTGCTGCTTCCCTTTACACATAAGAACATCATTGTGTTGATGAATGCAAGCAGCCTCTTTGATCTGTGGGCATTTTTTAAAGCAGTCAGTAAAAGAATGCAGAGCAACAAATTAATAAATGTTAACTAGTAATTTCTTTTTTTGAATTTTTCTTCTTTAAAAGCAAAGCAGTGCTTTAGAGAAATAACCTCTTCTATTTTTTGTTTTTAATTAATACTTATAGGTTTACCTTAACATTGTCATTGTGCATTTCCAACAGCATTGGACTGTTATTTAAAAAAAAAAAAATCATGAATACACCTGCAAAGTAATTTGTTCTTGCCATTGTTTGCAATGTTTAAAAGAGACGTCTTTTTAACCAAACATACCTATCTACATGTCTGCATCTAAGCCAGTCATTTTTGTATCCCTTTGTAGTCAAGGAAGGAAAAAAGACACTTCTTAGGTGGGAATTATGTCATCCCAAAGAAGACATCCTTATTCCATCAAATGCATCTAGCTATAAAAGCAGCTGTTTCTCTCCCTTGACTATAAAGGAAATCTGATTAGCAATGTCTCCTTGGCTCAGACATTGATGTCTACACTGCTCATGTCTATGATGAGGTGTAAGATAATGGTTTCTGCTTTCCTTTCACCTTTGGGCTCTTTTATTTAAGTATCATTTCAACACACCGTCTGTACCTCTGGAAAGATTCCAAAGCCTTGGTATTCCTCCCTGAATTTCATATTACTGGCATTTCAAGGACTGCTTTAGGAAGCTGCTAAAAAGCAACTTTGACCTTAAGGAATCAAAAATAATTCCCTCTTAATATTCACTGAAGAAAATTAATGCCAAATCCAAATTCTGATCTCTTACATGATAGAAACAATACATGGCTGCCCAGTCAGCCATGAACTCTCTCTTACAAGACACTGAGGTAGAGCTTTAGTAATCAGAAAAAAACATTTTCATGCCTGAGTGACATTACTTTGCTGCATTTACCCTTCAAGTCCTTCAAAGGAAAAAAAAGTTCTTAATGTCTTCAAGCTATGATTGGAATTAGAATTTATATTGCTTAGGGCATGGTGAATTTAAGACAAATTTGATTCAAAATTTAAAAGCAAAGTGATAATAAAAGCATGTGATTAATCCTTTCAAGGAAATTAATCTAAAAATACACTAAATACACTTAAATACACTGCTGTATGTCAGTCATCTGCCTATCTGTAAAAACAATTAAATATTGGATCAGTAATTTTCAAACTCAGTTTAAAATAAATGAATGCACTATTTAGACAAAACAAGCTGAACATTCCTCAAATATCCAAATGTGATACACTGTAAATTGAAGTAAAATTTATATTCTTTGTATTCTACTTTATATTCTGAAGCAAATTAAGACCAAAGGAAAACACCATTGTGCAATATGCACAAGGTCTGTATATGTCACCAACTAACTCCCTGCACATTCTTTATCACTAAAGGTTTTAAACTTTTCTTTAAATCCATGGAAGAAATTAATATACAGCTGATCCTTTGAGAAGGGGAATAAATTACCTTTAATACCATGTACTAACAAACTTTGATTGATTTATATACAACAACCCTTTCATAATAAATGAGTTAACTGCTGTTGTGTCCTGTCATGTTCACTGCAATCACTTGGCTCTTTTAATACTGCAGCAAGAGAAATGTGCTACACTAGAATGTCTTGATATCAACAAAAAATTACCTGGCCAGAACTGAACAACTATGCCTGTTTTACAAAGGATTTTCAGGACAACTTGAATTACATGCATGTCCTGGAACACATTATTGCTCACACCAGTGTGGCCTGTTTCTTAACTGGTTCAGTGGAGGGCTAAGCATGCTTCTCACCGAAATGCCAGGTACAGGCTGTCTGAATGTGCACGAGCTTACTACAGTAAGTGGATTAAAAATAGCAAGGAGGAAAGAATGGGCAAGAAGGAGAGTGTAAAGAATATGAAGAATATTTATGAGAATTTCAGCTTAATTTACCTGCATGAAAAATCTCAAACATTTCTAAAGGTCCAAAATGTTTTAGGCATTTTCTTTTAAATTAAAGACTAAAAATAATTTAGGTAGAAATACAGATTTCAAGCCTGAGGGCGACAGAATCACTGACATACATGCACAGCATGTGAGGGAAATACTGGAACTTTGAGGAAAGAAAGAAATGCACTTTTATAGGTTTTTATTCCCTAGTGTGATTTAAAAAAATTATAATGGCAAATATTTAAAAGATGTGTTACCTTATTTGTAAGCAAAGAAAAAAGTGTACAAAATGCTTTTATCCTGTTTAGTCATGAATATCCAATGTAATCATCAATGAATGTCCATTCTGGACAGATAATTGGGTTGATGGTTGAACTTAATGATCTTAGGTATCTTTTCCAACCTTAATGATTCTATGATCTAATGTACCACTGTTCTGCTTGTAACTCCTGCTGGCCATGAGCCACCTCCAATACAGAAACAGCATGACTGTGTTAGTGAAACACTAAGTCCCAGATAATATACTCTGACCCTCCTCTTGAATTAACAACTCAGGCCTGGTAACCTAACTAGCATCATCACATAGTATTTTGACAGCTTGAGACATTGGTAGATTACATCCACATTTCTCCTTAATTGACAATATTATTAGTAATTTCTGGTTCCTAAGTCTATGAAAAGTACTGTGGCAGCTTGATGGGTAAACTGTGTGATCTCAGCTAAAACTAAAGTAAACTAACAAAGAACAAAAGATCACTTCTGCAGTATTTCTTTTTCTTTATGGTGGAGTTATGTTTTAGCTTCCTTAGTAAAGCTTGTGCTTCCGAGTCCAAGTGTTTCTGCCATCTATAGCATAACTGAATTGAGGACAGCAGTTCCAATTTTGCCAATAGTGCTCCTTGTCAAGGGGCAAAGGGCTGAGAAGGAATTAATTTACACCTTTCTCTCATCTTTTCTCCACAAAAAAAAGCAAATGAAACTCAGTGGTGGATGTGATTTGTTCGTTAGAGTTTAGCAGAATGTTTCTGCAGCTTGAAAACAAATTCCTCTTTCCCATATTTCATGGGCCTTCCACAAGGCCAGGGAGGTGGGGACAGCTTTTACCTCTAACAGCTTAAATGAGGTCAAAAGGAGGAAACTAGCTGTTGAAAAATTGAAAATTTGCTAAAGAAGAAAAAGGAAGGAGCTGCTTCTTGAATTCCCAGTCACATCAATGCCTTGCAGGAATTAATTTGAGTGGTTGTGTTGCCTGTGTTTTTGAGACTTTCTCTCCCTCTGCGACATGACTTCTCTTGATGATACTGCAATGTGCACATGCATTAACTTACAACCAGTACGCTTTACTTTTTGATTTCCAAAATCATCTAGATTCTGCAATAGCAAAATCTCTAAAAGCTTTGAAGACCAGTTCTTCTCTGAAAAGTAACTCGAGCAAAAAGCATCTCGGTATTCCCCCATTTTCCCTTGATGACATACCCATGAGCTCTGCTCCATTTACAAGCAAAATAACCTCTCAGAAAACACCCTAAGATACTCCCTAAGATATCCTTAAAAACTTGCTTGATATCAAGCTGGATTTGTACACACTTAGGTGTCTACAACCCTGCAGCACTATACTGACATCTTTTTCAGGTTGTGCTCTCACTCAGAGGTGCTCTGTTTTCTTATTGCAGCTAGGAATTCAGATTTTACAGTACTGGATCAGATAGAAGAGTAATCAAGCTTAGTATCCTTCCTTCAAACAGCATGGAACAGTAAATGCTTTAGATAGTGAAAAAACTTCTGACTTTTATATGGGATGATGTGACATTATAGCACTCATCCTGAGCTGATATAACTAGAAATCAGCCGAAATCTGGAAGAATGACATTATAAATTCTTCTTGAAACTTATATAGAGAGTTTTGATAAGAGCAAATATTCTATAATTCAGTGTCAGTCCCTTTTTTGAGATTTGTATAAACCGCTTGCCTTCAAAGGCTGCTGTTTTCAAAGGATTATTATCTATGTTTTATTGAGAAAGCATATTAGCTGTCTGTTCTAGGCACCTTTAAAAATATTGACTACAATGATTAAAGTACACTAAAAGTGTTTGTAGATTATATGAGCTATAAGAGTTTATAAGCACTCTGCAGGACAGGATAGGTTTTCAACATGATTTTGATAAATTAAAGAAATGGCTCAAAAACAAGAAGACAAAATTCAATAAAGAAAAATGCAAAGTACTGGTTCCAGAAAGGCGAAAAAAATGCACAGATATAAAGTGAAGAATAATTGGTTCGCAGTGATATGATACAAAATGATGTGGGAGTTGTGATGGATCATAAATTGAATATGAGTCAGTAATGCCCCACAGTTACAGAAAGAAACCAACTCAGTCTGGTTTGTCTTAACAGAAATTACTTATATAATAAGGCAGAGAGATAATGATGCAAATTCTAGTTGGCTTTCGTGAGGCCCCAGATTTAGAACTATTTTAGACTGTGGGGATACTACACTTTAATAAAGATGTAGAAAATGGAAAGAAGGACAGAGAAAAAATAAGCAGGTTAAAACAAGACTTATAAAATATGTCCAGTAGAAAAACTTTAAGAAATTGATTTTTTTACTGCTAATGAAAAAGAATTCTCCAGATTACATGGGGTGAGCAAATACTGTAAGAAAATGATGACTACATTTCAGTAAAGATTAACAATTGCTGTATGGGAGATAACTTTACAGTGACTTGAGTGCTTCAAAAGAACTCTTAGAGATTTTTAAGATGTGAATATATGTCGAAAATATGCATTGCTTCCCTATTTGATTAATACAGCCAATATATATAAAGACATGAAAACAATAAGCAGGTAAATTTTAGCAAGCTGGAAATAATTGAATATATATATGTGTGTGTGTATATATATATGTGTGTGTGTGTGTGTATATATATATATACACACACAAGAGATATATACCTATATTTTATTAGCATAAGTTCTGTGGGTACAAAAGCAAATTGAAAAAAAACCCAACAAACCCACAACCTCAATTATGACTAATTCCACTCAAAACAGTTCACTGCAGTAGTATCACCCTCTTATAATACCAGCAGTACTTCTGCAGATACACAAAAACTTCAGACTCTTGAAGATTTTTAACTTAGATACCTTACCTGACTTTCGCTGCAAGCAGAGCTTTACTGGCAGGAAACCTAAGGTCATCAGGTGGACTCTGTTAGTCATTATATTTTATACTTTACTTATTATAATTTCATTTATTATAATATGTATCATTATACAGATAGTTAAATGCTGAAAGCATAGACCCAGGGAAGCCATTGAATATCCTTTCCATGTGATCAAAGAGAGTAAAGGTCATGCCCTGGATGATGAAGGTTATGAGGACTGCACATATTTACCATATGCCCACAACTTTATTTCAATGAATAATCTATAAATCACAGAATTACAGGACCAAAAAAAGGTATGGCTGGCAGGTAGCCGAAAAAGGTTTGTTTATTTCACAGCAGAATAAACTGTAGTTGTGTGCTTTCTATCATTAGACTATCTAAACTGTTCTTAAAAACCTCAAGCAATGGGGATCCTGCAATCTTCTTAGGCAAGCTGTTCTTGTGTTTGCACTCTTAAAGCAGCATACTTACAAATCCCTACAGAAACAAATTCTGTGACAATATCCAAAGCCAAGTGAAGCAACACAGAGACAGAAAATGGGGGAAATGTTGCTATCAGCAACTTCTGATGTTATTTTTGGATGCAATTGGTACTTAGGAAATGCCACTGATAGAAAAAAAATATTGACATATTTTCAATAATCCTTGTTTTGATAAATCATGAATCCCACACAAGGGAATAATTTAATCAGCATAAAACTGTAGAAACCTTATTTACAATCTGATCAAACTCATTATTACAGACAGGACTCATAGAGAGTGGGCAGACTTTCCAGGCTATGAATATAAGATTGGCCAGCATGTGGTATACTGCAAACCGAGCTTTCTAAAAAAACCCACAGAAATATAACTTTCTGCAAGAATGCACTATTTTTAAAAGCTTAGTATATTTTTTCAGTTCTGTTGCCACTTGAGAGCAATGAACTCCCATTAGTGGGAAATGAAACAACAACAAAAAATAAGAAAAAGACATACGAACAGAAATCCCCTTGTTTTTAAAATATGCTAAGTTAGCTAAATATAATTTATGTCACACAAGTGACAAAAATAAGTGTCAGTAGCATATGGATATGGTCATTTGTGTCGGTGTTTGCTTTTTTGTGCTGATGATAAGAACCATACATCTGCTTGAACCAGATGCACTGTAATATTGCCTTTAACTAAATTCTGTAGTATATGTCTGTGGATGGAAGAGCCAATAAGCAAAAGTGCCCCTTTTCAGATTTCATATCATCAAGGGAATTTTCTTGCCAGAGTGTGATTTTTTTGAAATACATAATGTAAAGCACAGTGCTATGATTGACATTGATTTTACAAGTAACTTACCTGATACAAAGTATTAATACCATATGTGCTAATACAAGAGTTAGGAACAGATGTTTTCTTCAATAATTTTTTCGAAGTATAATTATATCCTACAAAGGTGAATGTTTACTGCACACATACATGACTGCATTTTAATAATCTTATTTAATTGACTTTGAATTCAGTGAACAGAATTAAAAAAACACCACCACATTATCTAACCACTTAAAAGAAGAGTCAGTGTTATATTTCTTTCTTTCTTTATTTTCTTCCTCAACCTATAGCCAGACAGATTGAAGTATGAAAAAAACGAAGCCAGGAAATTTTTAGACCATATGGTTTCTCGTGAAATGACCTCAAATTACTTGTACACTAATATTCCAGTACAGTCATGCAAAAATTTATTGTGTATAAACATGATGCATTTTTAAAACTTTATGGTAACTAGGGACAACATTCTTACTGAAGTTTACTAGTCACTAATAGCTCTTTCAAGTTCTGGCACCAACTCATAGTAGTAAAAGAGCACTAGACGCTGTTGAAATATCGGAACATTTTTAATCGATTATTTTTATTGGGTTATATTAAAATGCATTTTTTTTTTCTAATCCTCATTAATACTGAATACATTGCTACCATTTTTGGCAGCTCAGGAAATCTCAGTAGGAAAGCAACAAGAGTTGTTTTAATTATTTGAAAGATAAAAGAGAATTATTGGGGTTTTTCTACCCTATTTGCTAACATCTTTGTTAGATGTTGCTAATAGCTAAAATATTGTTACTTATTACACCAACAAATATTTAAGAATTATTTACTTTTCCAGAAGCTGCAGAGCAAGATCCCTATATAGTAAGTCCTGAACACTCAAACACACACACGCGCGCGTGCGCGCACCCACACACCCCCCCCCCACACACACAG
>NW_010166111.1:22101-32784 GCF_000695765.1 Mesitornis unicolor
CTTAACATATTATAACAATTATATCATATGCTCTTTTCTTTACAGGACTTCCTCTGTTTTGCAAAATTGAGTCTTCTGCAAAAGCTTTAACAGTTAGATGCTTTATTTTCAAGTATCAATACCTTTGACTTGTTTTAAGAAATTTTTACACCCTTTTCCAAGTATCTAAAGTTTGATTCTATGAATTTTATTTTGCTCTTTCTTATTCAAAAGGAACAATTGAATAGGATGTCCAAGACTTAAAGAACAGAAACAGCCATTTAATTTGACCAGTGTTTACAAGGCCATTATGTTTCACACTGATACGTTTTTGAGGTCAAAAGAAATAAAAATGTCTCAGAAGTCTAAATAGTGAGATGATTAGCTAAAACAAACTGAGATTATCTTAACAGGCAACTTTTAACCTAAGCAGACTAGACAAAGATAAACTACCATACTCTGTGCATGTTTAACAAAATACAACAAACAAGCATCTGGGGAGCATGCTTTTCAGTATGGCTACCAAATACTCATTCATCCTTTGCTATATCCTTGAACTGTAAGTGAGAATGTTTTCTATTATTCTGGAAGAAGGAGGATATAAGAAATAGAAGACACGGTGATTTTTTCATCTGTAAAAAAAAATAAGTAAACAAACAATCAGACAACTCTTTCCTGAAGATTTGAAGGATCTGTTTGGCTGCACTAAAGTAAAGTTGAAAGAGCACAATAATATCATTATAGGCAATTTGTTCTCTCCCTAGACTCTGGAGACAGAGGAAGAAGAGAAAACTCAGATCATATATTTCAAGGCCAGAAGGCAAAGCTAAGAGCATGAAAAACAGAATACTGAAAAAATGGAACTTGAAGTTCATTACAGCCTTTCTTCTTAAATAAATAAATATCCAAAATTTTTCTTTAGTCTCCACATGTTCTAAATGTCATAGTTATTCTGAAGTAGATGAAAGTAACTAGCTGAAAGGAAAGCAACATAGTGCAGTTTGCTTTCCATTGCTTTTCATTTATGAGGAGAGGAACCAGCTATCACTTTTTCACATATATAAATAATTATTTAAATACAAATCATTCTGAAAAAAAATAAATATATAAGCTACATACCTTTTCTCAATAATAAGAAAAACTACCAACCCTACTAAGGGATGCTTTCATGTTGTCCTAGTTAATCTATCTCACTTAGGTAAATTCAGGGAAAGTTAAGCATGTGTACCAATATTGGAAATGACAGTGATAAAACATTTATAAATACTTTGAAATGAAGCAGAGAACAATAAAACTTAGTATTTTTTTTAGATATAGTGTACTAAAAAGTCTTTTTTTTCTTCTTTCTTTTAATATCCTCTGTGAGGTAAGCTAAACAACACTACTGTTTTAAAAAAAAGAATCTCCTTGTAGACATAGAAGCTCCATAGAGGCTCCCATGTGGCAGAAGATCTACTCTGAGTTGGATTGTCCTTTTGAAAAAAAAGCCATCCAGCATTGTTGTCTTAGAGTTAAATAGAATCACATTTCCTTCAAAAAACATATAATTAATTTATAAAAGGAGAAGTGCTAGCATGCAAGGTTTAAGTATTTGTTCACCTATGCTATGAGCAATGGAATAAATTAATTTGTTCAGCTTACAGTCTTGTTTTTCCCTAATTTAAAAAGTTTATAGTGATAGATTACAGAAGTAATAACCATAGCTAAATCATGAGTTTCTGCCATGAATTATTAATGTTGCAACTACTTTAAGGACAGTTTAAATGTCATCACGGGCCTTCACAATTTATTTATAACAAATTTAATGGTCAAAGTCTTTATGTCACCGATATGAGAAATTTGAAATCACACTATATTTTTAGATTTTATAGTGAGCTCCTGACATCAAAAGATTTAAATGGAGATTTATTTGAAATATATGTGAGTACATTATCTGTCTCCTGGGCAAATTTTAAAAGATAATTCCAAAACCAGAAACCACATTAGGTCAGTTACTGAGTGTTTTAATTGAAGTGATATAAAAAGGGATGCACACACTTGGGACAATCAAGGAACTACAGATCAAATGAATATTATGGTCACAAGTGTTTCTGGAATGTAAATCTAAACAAATTGTGATTTATAAACATGACAGCCACTAAAATTTTGGTCATGTGATAGGCTACACTCATGTCTGAGGTGTGAACTTTTACAGTAAAGATGAGATCATAGGCAGTAGGTAGGATACTATTATCTTTGACCTCAGTTTAAGCATATATTCAATGGCAGCATACAGGTTTATTTATGTTTCCATTAAAAAGGTGAGATGATGGGTCAGGAATCTGTTTCCAGCAGCAATCACATACAAAAACTTTGGCTAAACGGTTTGTTAGGACTGACTCTCGATAATCTCAGAATGTGTAGCTACAGCCACACAGAGCAAGGATTTTGTTAGGTACAATGAAAAATATGGAATTTTAGTGTTTCCTTGTTATGTTCACTGAATTATGCTAAATAGAGGCATTTAAACCAATTGATCTATTAAACTTATGTCTGTGCTAATTGGTCTCACAGGCTGTGTGGTGGGACAAGTCATACAGCCATCTGCATTTAACTCAGTTTTAAAGTTTGCTTTGACATTTACTTTTATGCTTCAGGTGCTGTGATTAAATAGAAATGATGAATAAGTGCTGTAAACGATTACTTAATTGTCTGAGGTACAAAGTTACCACTTCTCTGGCATGACCTCTAATTTCCTCTATCACTTTCTCTCATGGTTTATGCAGAGTAGTCACTTCTGACCCCTAGATATTCCTAAATCCCACATTTTGATCCCTGTCCAGCTATTGGTCCCTCCTCACAGGGTTTCCATTCACTTTTTTAACAGCAGATATAATTGTGAAAGGTGTTAGAGTTCCTAAAAACACTAGATATGGAGGTATTGCCCATTTCAATTGCTGTGGGACAAATTTATATCAACTCATCCTAGACATATCCAGGTTAGTTGTCTACACCATAGCTACTCAGCTAGTCTTCCCGTATAGTCGAGAGAGTAATATAAATCACTTTGGGATATAATTTGTCTTATTCTAGACTGAGATGCATTGTGGTCTACAAATGCTTGTTTCTTATTGGTGATCATCAATGGACAAAACAATTACTAGATTAGGTATAGATGTTAAACCTTCAGTGAATAGATCTGACATATATGTTCATGTCTGGTCAAAGAAGATAATCTTGCTCCTTACAGGTTCTGAGAGATACAAAATACTAGTAATTGTATGGGCTGGATGTATTTCAGAAGAACTTATTTCTCCATAAAAATAGAAAAGGAAGACAAGACAATAATATCAAAATTATTAAGATTCTGTTTCTCATTGCCAAATAAAGGTAATTATCAAGAGTGTCATAGACACATAATTACAGAATGACTCTACAACCTTCCACACTTTTTTTTTTGGTAGAACTAAAATTGATTTGATTTTAATTCCACTTTTATATCCAAGTCAGATGTCCAAGCTATGTACATACTGTTCATATCATTGTACTGAAAATGGCACTATTTAGAGATGCTCTAAAAATTTGGCCATACTGTGGACAAGCTGACAATGTTTGGTTTTCTAGTCAGCCTGAACTCAGCTTGAACTCTTGCTACTAAACCAACCCAATCTTATGCCTCACAGTATCCTAACACTCTAATGAGTAAATCAGATTCCTTCAAGGTAGGACCTTGGTTTTCCTAGATCTACATAATCAAAACAAAAACAAAAACAAACAAAAAAAGAAAATACATTTGATGCTTGGAATATTCTATATTCCACCTGAAACTGAGTTTTCCCCTCTACTAATTGTAACAGGGCCATTCCAGAAACAGTTCTCTTATGTCGTCGTGTCCAGGCAGCACAGGTGAGGGCTGTAAACATGTGCTAGGGTCGCTCCATATGGCACTGAAAATGTAGCCAGCCAGTTAGGACTTTTTACAAGGAAAAAAGTTAAGGAGCCTAAAACACAAGCACTTAGTCATTTTGTAAAGAAGTGAGGAAGCCTGCCTGCCTAGAACTGGGAGAGGCTCAGGAAAGTTTAAAGAAAAGGCTGCAGAGGTGAGATCAATAAGAAAACTGGAATCAATGACTATAATCATCACTGAAGAGATTCTTTATTCTGCTACTCTCTACTCTCCATCTTTCAGAAAATGAGTGATTCTTCATTTGAAATGGAATTTATCTTCTGATTTATGGTAATAAAGCTAGAGCTCTTGATGGACTATTTAACATCCTTGAATAACTCATTATGGCATTTCTTTTTACATTTTATTCCCTAAATAATCTCCACAATTGACTGTAATTCAAATCCAAGAATTTGAGTCATTATCTTCCATTGTGCAGTCAGTAAACACTTCAGATTCTGTTTAAGGTGTGCATATACTCGTAATAAAGAATTCTGGAAGAAAAACAGGAAAGTCCATTTTAAATGATGCTCTGAAATATTGGATTATTAGCCTGTACAGTCAGTCTCTTAAGACTGGTCTTAAAAATTGATTTTGAGAGGAAACTATTAAGTATTAAACAGTATTTCATAATGTTTGTCATATCACTATTTTTTTTCTTTCTCCTATGTTCTGCAGATTCTATGAAGATCATTATTGATATTAGAATTCTAAAATCATTCCAGATAAAATGGACACTGTCAATGGATTAAACAGATTTACATCTTGCTCGAACATTTTCATTTGACAGTGTGACTTATTTATCACATTTAACCATAGAATTTATTCTATGAAATTGATATATTATTTTATATTTCCTGAACACTTGGGGCTCAGACCTCTGGTAGACACAACTATTCTGTATTTCTGTGTTCCAGGCAGAAGTCTTCAACTCAGGCTTCGTTTTGAGGCAGGACCGACTTCCATATCTCTTAGTAGTCAAAAGAAGCTGGTCTTCAGTTAGTAGCTTGTCATTAAAAAGGAAAAAATCTTTGAAGAACGAGTCCAATTAGAAATTAATTCAAAACATTCTAGCTAAAGAGTAGATTGTATGGGGCAAAGACAGTTGCTTTCTATTTTGTCCTATGAGTAACAACATAGTCAAATCTAACTAGAATTATAATTTCATTTTGAGGTACATATGTTGCTCAGAAGACCTGAATACCACAAACTTTGGAAATCCAGGAAAACTTATAACTGCTAAATAAACCTTCATCTAGGTATTGTATTTCCAGACTAGTAAAACTTGGAGCCTACAAAGATACTGTAATCCAAGCACCAGATATCCATCATGTGTTTGGGACAGATGGTGAGTAGGGTGGCTACAACAGTTGATTAAATAAGCAACAATATTAAAATAATTCCAAATACAGCATTTAGCAAAATATCTACACAGTGATACTCTGTTTAGATTACTGCACTTATCCACATAATCATTGGCCAAAGCTGTTGATATGACCCAGTTTTGCACTTATATCCTTCCAGCTGGATTTGTAGTAATACGTTTTTAATCTGGTTCTTAATCCGTGGTAAATGGTTAGAATTAAATTATCTGATAAATGCAAAGGTCTTATTTGAGTTTCATGAAGCGTGTTTGTCTACTCATATAAAAAAGGTTAATGTGAATAAGAGATCTGTCTAGTCTGAGGGAAATGGTGCAGAACCTTTGTTGGATTTCTGTTTGAATAAATCTATACCCAGTTCTTAGCAGTGTAAACGGGCTTTTAGTGCCAAGTGCTTGTGTAGTTCTGCTAATCTGTCCTAATAAGAATTTAGGATACTGTACAGGATCTGAATAACTTTGATATAAGATCAGTAGACTATTAAAATTTTTGTTCATATTTTGAAGTGTTGTGGTTCATTGCTACTTGGACCAGCCTAAATGTCTACTGATACTAATCTTGGCATCACTTTCAGCAGTCAAGCATCAGCACTCTGGTGGGAATAAACCACCAAAAGGGAGGTGTTTGATTTGCATTTCTTCCTGTTAGGGTTCAAACTAGAAAGGAGATTAAAAAATCTTTGATTAGAGCAACATTTTGGATTCCTCTTACTTCCCTCTTGTTCCCCACTTCAGCAAAAGAGTTAAGTGGTCAAAAAGGTGGAGAAGCAATGCTAAGTATTTCTTTACATATTATGTTTGTACTTAGAGTTGCCTGTGAGGTAAAAGTGATCAAATGTGATCTTTCCTCTAATTGCTAATGCATATCTAGTTGCTACCTAATGCAAAGCCTGCATGCCTTTGAGGACCATTAGACCTATGAAAAATTTGCAGAAATTTCCTATTAATTTAATTCTTACCTTCCTCTTCCTTAAGTTTGCTGCTCATATTTGGCGGGCACTTTATTTTTACAGGCAAATAGAATCTGGATAACAGTGTTTTCTGTTTCCTGATGCAACACTACGTACAGCTGTGCACCATCAGCATATGGCATGTGTTTAATTCTGTAGCATTTTATAATATTGCTGACTGGTTTAGCACATATGTTGAACAGGGAAGAGTAAAAGATCTATCACTTTGAACCTGTGAACAGTATTGTCGTATCTGAGATTTATCTAAGAGAAAGGAGTATAATCATGGGGGAATCTATTCTTTCAATTCCTACTGAATACTTGACATAATATTTTTGTATCCCATGGAAGACACTCTTACAACAAATGAATAGATATATGAGGAACAGCGTGGATGCCTTTGCTCTGTCTTTGGCTAGGAAGTGATAATCTCTTAGAAAGAATAGCTCTATCTCTGTAGCAAAAGTTAAATATAAAACCTGATTCTGAATGTAGAAAAGTGGCATGAGGCAAATGTTGCGGGAGATAGGTAGCAACTATTGTCAAGACACTTAGTTAGGCACAACTGGAGATGAAAGTAGAAGGAAGCCTAAGCATCAGCTCCAGTGAGTGCAGAATGTCTATGCTGGCACTCAGAGCATACTAAATTATCTTTTACGTGCAGTGTCTGCTAATCTATTTGCAGTTTCCTGAACAACTGCAGACATTCTCAAAGAAATTATAATCCAAACCAAAACAACCCTCTGCCCCCTAACAAAAAGAACAAGTCTTCCCAAGTTATGCATCTGTCATCTAGCAGCCTGAATTTATTAGTGATGGTGTAACTTGAAAATATATTTTATTTTATGCAAAATATGAATCCCCCCAAAGTCAACTGCATAACAAAATGCTAAACTCCTCCTTTTGATAAGTGTCAGATATACTGTTTCATATCTGAAATCATGTGTTTTTTTGATCTTATAATGTCACTTGCTTGCATAATATTGAGATAACGGAGGACAAGGGAGCAACTATTAAGCAACTTTAGAACTTCTATGGTAATATTACAGCATAACAATTCAATAATTGCATTCTACATCTAATAGACTTTTTTAACAGTTCACCTTGTTTTCTTCCATCACCAGGAGCCCAGAGAGACATCCAGAATTATCTTCATTACTCTTCTTAGACATTATGCTCCCTTGCCTTGAGCCTCACCTGAGGCTCCTATGGCTTAGAAGAGCAATGCCTCTCATTGAGAGGCTCACTGCACAAAGGCAAGAGGTGGCTGTATGTCTCTTCACAGCTCTTTTTCTACAACCCTTCACAAAACAGAAGATTCACGTCAGGGTAATGAAAAGGCCATTGACTTGAATTAGGTACTTTTTACACATTTCATTATAGTTTCATAATCAGAAATGAAAAGGTAACAGCTTTGCAATATTGAGAAGAAATAGCAGCTACAGTGCTGCCAGTTCCCAACATAGGTGCAAGCGGATGGCCAGAACCAAAATACCGCCATGCTTGAAAGACCTAAGAGTCAAACAGAAAGGTGTGAAAAAAAAAATAGTAGAAGCTGTAGTTGCACATCATGAATTGTATAATTGTCTGATAATATTATCACATACCAAGATCTACAAAAATTGCAGCAATATAGAGTATGATCTTAAAATTGTACCAGCACAAGGTGTCATTTTAAAGGTGTTCAACATCTATACAGACGCAGCTGTGATGATGAGTCTAAAGTCCTTCATCAAATAGGTGGCAGGACGAAAATAAATGTGCAATTCACAGTTCTGAATTATAATGCAGCTGCAAAAAGAGAAGTGCTAATGTTGCTATGTTCTATTTCCTTGAAATAACTCTGAAAGTCAGTTCATTTGAGGAACACAACTTATCATGGCTAGCTAGTTAGGCCTGCACAATTCAAGGTGCTGGAAAAAGCATTCCTCAGGCCCAGTTTCTATTTAACCTATTAAGCAGAGAGGTATTCATTTTTTGATGTGATGTCTTGAGGCTTACAAAGAGCAGAAGGCAGCACAGTTACAGAGGGATGAATGACACAAATTGCTACCATATCTACAAAGGAATCAAACACCAATGTTTCTGATCTCCTGATTGTTTTGCTGTTGATCATAAATAACTGTGGACTAAGACTTTAGAATAATAATAATTAATATTCTTAAATTGATTACTTGGGGAAGACAAAAACAGGAAATAATTCATTAGCTAAAAGATACAGAGTTCTGTTTTTTGTGCTAAGAACAACCAATATGTAAATAATTTTATAAGAAATAGAAAGTGGTACTGGCCTTGCATCCTTCTTTTGCTACTTCAACTTTATATGAATTTGTATATTTTCTGGCTCATCAATATTTAATTCCTATGATTTAATTCATTCAAGTCTAGAACTTCCAAACCATGGTGAAGTACAGGACACAAAATTCACATTAATTTCAGACCATATAATGGAGAGAGTTTTCAAAACAACTCTGAAGTGTGCAACTTATGCCTCCACCTCTGACAGGCCATGTTATTTACAGCTTTGAAATAAAAGTAGACTTCATGTCAGGCATAACACTTAATGCACACTATTTATGACAGATTTTTGTATGATTTTTGGGAATAATAATTGGACCTGTGAGCTCAAAACAAAGCTTGTATTTCAAACAATGACTTCGATGACATGAAATGGGAGCAAGGACCTGTTTCATGTCAGTGATCTTTCATGTTTATCCAGAGAAGTTGCAGCAGCTTGCATTTTATAATTTTTACTTATGTGCAATCTGCTTCATGGCTATAGAAACAACAAAGAAAACTAGCCTGTTACTTTGTAAAATATTATTCCAATGTTTTAATCTTCTTTTCTTCCCCTCCCCCCACACAACTTGATGTTACTTCTTTGCTCATTTCTCTGGTCTGAGGCTTTGAAAGTGGGGAGTAGAAGGGGGTTAATTATTAATCATTTTAGTGAAATATAATTTTAGGGAAGATCAAAAACCAGTCTTCTTCAATTATGTTTTAACATTCTGGAATAGCCAAGTGAGGTTTCTTCTGAGGAAGTGGAGCATCTCCCTTATGAGGAGCAGCTGAGGGAGCTGGGTCTCTTTAGCCTGGAGAAGAGGAGACTGAGGGGTGACCTCATTAATGTTTATAAATTTGTAAAGGGTAAGTGTCAGGAGGAAGGAGCCAGGCTCTGATGTCCAATGACAGGACAAGGGGCAATGGGAGCAAGCTGGAACATAGGAGGTTCAATCTGAAGATAAGGAAAAACTTCTTTACTGTAAAGGTGACAGAGCACTGGACCAGACTGCCAAGAGAGATTGTGGAGTCTCCTTCTCTGGAGACATTTAAAACCCGCCTGGATGCGTTCCTGTGTGACCTAGTTTAGGTGATCCTGCTCTGGCAGGGGGGTTGGACTGGATGATCTTTCGAGGTCCCTTCCAACTCCTAATATACTGTGATTCTGTGAAAATCTGCTTTCTCATCTCAGTCCATGAGCAAGAACTGTACCCTGCTCACAGCTTTGGAAGGAGAGAAGGGAAGAACAAACGAGCTGTAGGAGATAGGGGGAGCCAAAGCTGTGCCACTGTGCAGCATGTCAATAAGCAATTCTGTCTGCTACATAAACTGCTAATTAGCAAACAATTAAAACAACAATATACAGAGTGGTGTCAGTAATCTCATGGTTATGGGAATTGTCCTATGATCTAGTAAGATTAAATGAGAATTTTGCTGTTAACTATTTTATCCTCCTTGAAGAAAATGTTCTTATGTTATTGCCTGGTTCAGTAAATCTTTCAAGATGTTGCCTTTATTGTTTTCTGCTTAGATAGAAGTGTAAGTGTACACATCACTTTACAAAATATGCTGAATGACTAATGCCTGTCTCAAAGAATTTGCAATGAAAATAAAAAAGATATCAAGAACAACTATTCAGAAAACAGATGAGGTAATGTCAGGGAAAAAAAAAAGAAAGAAGCATAAGATGGTTAGGCAAAGAAGAGGACTCTAATTAAGTATTTGCTAATGAGTTATTGTAGAGTAACAGTTCTTGTAGAGTACCATTAGCACCGTTTTATAAAGACATGGCTGAGGCAGAAGCAGTCATATCTACACAGGGAGCTCTGCTGCACTGTGAGTGCTGTGATGAGCAGCGCGAGGCTAATGGGGCAGATGGGAGCCTGTGTGTATCTCACACCTTTACCCTGTGCCTAGTCTCACTAACATTAAACACCAGAGAACATTTCTGAAGTTCAATGCGGCCTCCAGACAGCACAGCTGTGCTGTGCCATTGCCGAAGGTGTCAATTCCTTAACCACTGATTGCAGCTCTGAAACCACTAGGGCAAGGCGTTCCAACAGCCCTGCCCTGACGGCTACCTCAAGACACAAATACTTATGGCTCCTGCCAGAAACTCCTCCTAAGAAACTGCAGTCTCAAAGATCAGAGCACCTGGTTTTCCTGCT
>NW_010166111.1:32815-40520 GCF_000695765.1 Mesitornis unicolor
GGAACTATATTGAACCTCTGTTTCTGGCAGTTTTAAAGTTCACCTCTACATGGCAAGAAATGTGATACGCTCTGGAGTTGCTGCCACAGCAGACCTGGGACATTCCCACAGGCAGACACATTTTCATACTTCAGGTACGTGTAAGAAGGACTAGGTTGAGGCTTTCGATATTTTTGGTTCGCACTTGGTGGGAGGATTTCCTCTGGTTATGCAGACCAGGAGCTTCCAGGCATCCTGGTCCCAGACCTTTCTGAGCAATCCTATCCACTTCTCATTGAATCCTTGGCTAGTTTACATTTATCCAAGCTTACAAAATACTTATCAGAATATCAGAAATATCAAAGTGCCATCAGTTCTACACAAAAGCTGAAAGACAGAAGAAAATTAAGAATTTGTCCATTTGCTAGAATACTTCTTTAATACTCCTTTAAACATCCGTTAGTTTCAGATTACTTAGGGTCCAGTTAATCACTTTATCAATTAAACAGAAGTGTGGATGTTGCTTTCAATGAAAACAGAAGCATCTGTTTATGTTATACTTTAAACAGCAATAGTTGTAGAAATTCAGGTTTAAAAAAAGCTGTATTTTCAATATGAAAGACCCCAGGAAAAAAAAGCAACAAATGTTTTGCTTATTTTCTCATGTGTAATATTTTATCCCAGATGTTGTTATTGCTATGTATACATACTACATTTTAGGTGCACTTTCAGAGAAGGGGAAGAGAGATGAATTACATCCTCGGCTTCATTCAGTCCGTTATTTTAATACAAGTGTTAGGTACTAATCCAAACCAAAATAATCTATTCAATATGAAACACATCTGCTTGTGGAAATTAGGCAGCAACTTTGTGTTTTAATTGAATACACAGAGAGGCCTTCTGGGGCAGCATTACTGCTCTACAGTACCTGTTTAGCAAAGCAAGACAGCTTGCTCTCAGCATTCTGGAACTGGGTCTCCGTGCTAACTGTAATGGGAAATTATGGGATTTTATTAGAAATAAATGTTAATTACTCAGTAATATTGAAGAAAAATAATTTGTGGTATTTAAGCTTGTTAGTTATATAAAAGTCATAAAAGACATCTACTTATTAAGACATTTAATTAAGCAAACAGGTCTTCATGCCAGAGTCAGCTTTCCAGTCTTAAGGAGCAACAGACCAATGATTCTGCTGGGTGTACTTAGATGGATTGTTGTTCAGTTTTAAGTCTCTATTCAGTAAAGAATTCAAGAATGTGACTAAGCACCAAAGAGATTTAATCTACTTCATTAAGACTTAGGCACTTGTTAAATATCCTGCCAAAGCAAGAAGTAAATGGTGTAACCAGTGTGATGTGTAACAGCTGTGGGTACAACTCAGCCTCAATTTTAAGCAGTTTCTTGAATTGTATATACTTCAAATTGGACAAAGGACTTGCTGTCATATTAAGAAACTGATATGGCATCACCACTGTAGTATCTGAGCACCTCATAAGCTCTAATATGTCTCTGAGAGAATAGCACTAATTCCATTGTAGTACTAAGACACAGTGAGACTAAAGTGAGAGTAAATACATGTCTTGCCCACTGAGGAGACGTCATACTCCAGCCTTACATTCCAAACATCCTTGTAGAGGTTTCTATAAAAATTAGGAGCCAAGAGAGAGATTCATAAAAATCATCAAGCAAGTCAGCACGAGCAGTTAAGGAGAGAATGACATTCACTGAAACCCAATTTCTGAGAAGACAATGCCACCATTGCCTTGACATTGTACATAAAATGGACTAAATTCAGCAGTCTTGAGGCACTGTCAGAATACCTGACAGTGGATGAAGGACTATCATGGGAGATTGCATTCAAATCAGGGAGCTTTGGGTTCAGACAAGGGTAGGGATTTGAATTTCACTGAACTCCACTGAGAATATAATAATATTGTTAAAGGAATGAAGAAGATAGACATATTCCCCTTTCCTTCAGAAACTCACATCTACAAAGTGAGGTCTCATGAGGAATAGGGAAGGCCTAATATTTAACATACAGGAGCTACCAGCTTTATGGAGACACGATTTTTGTGTCTGTGGCTGTCAGCCACCATAGAGGAACCTGGGAGCCTAACTGATAGAGGTAAAATGCAAGCAGAAGTGCCAATCTGGGAGAAATGAAGAATTAGACAACAGCAGAGCTTTTTGAATATAAAAAGTTGGCTCTAAATTATGTTTTATTACTCTAGACTTGCACAGATCTTCCAGTTCTCAGATTGCTAGCCAAAACTCTGGATGTTTTTGGGAGTTTAAACAAACACATTAGAATTACCACACAGACTCTGAGCCAAGCTTAATCTAACATATTACCACATGTCAAGTACAGACTTTAAAGCTTCCAGAAATCCCAGTATAAATAGAACCTGGCAATTTACTAAAACCTTGTGCCATTCAACAGTTGTTCCAAAATTTTTTATTTGCATGATGCAAAGCAGCTACTAGGTTTAAGAAATTAAACCAAGGTTGGATGCTTTACTGTGGAGGGACAGATTTAGATTATTCTCAATATTAATTATTTGTTTGATAGACTGCCTGCACAAAGAAAAGATACTTAGATGACAGTGAAGGTTAGTAAAAATGCATTGATCCTCATCAGTCAGATCAAAGAGAAAAATAAGCTATTCTGAAAATGGAGTTATCTACACTCTAAACTATTTCATACTGTAATGTCATGGGCCATCCATTTCTCATTAATGCTTGTAACAGCACAGTTCAGATAAAATGTTACATACAGTCACAGTGAATTGAAGGAGCAAATTAAAGAAATAGATCAGATCCCAGTGTAAATTATGATATCAGGATCGATTTAAATGAAGTCAATCATATTTATGCATATACAGCGATGCTTTGCTGAATTGAGGGCTAAACAACACACTACAGGATATATAATGGATACAACTAGTTACGCTACATGAAAATAAGAAAAGTAAATTTATTGAAAATACTCTGATTCAACTAAGATGACAAATATTCAAAATCTAAAATACAGCCCTGCATCCCTAGATAACTTTCTGAATATCTTGAGGTCAAATTATATTCAGCTTCATAAAGAATTTTTAGCAAGTTTATTACTGTGTGAGCAAGACTTTAGTTTCTGCTATATAGATATTTTAAAGTCCAAAGTTAACTTTGCAAATTACACCTGTTGATTTTTGCTAACAAAATTCCTGTCCTGAATAGCTGTTGCAGAAAGCCAGCACTGTGGAGCTACAGAAATTGTTCAGATAATATTATCTAAAATATCTCAGATGGATCCTTACACGTGATTCTGACACAGAATCCTGACACCTGCAACATGAAAATTTGGATTTTGTCATCAAGAACCCAACCTCAAATTAACAAAACAGCACAAAATTCTGTTTATGAGGAAAATACAAACAATGAACAATGAATTAAAAAACACCTTCAAACAAATAAATAGTTGTCAACCCCACTCTCCCAATCTTTAAGAAAAAAGAATACAGTAATAAAAGTCTACTATGGAAAGATCTCCCTAAAGACCAGATCAGTAGCATCTTCTTTATCTGCTGTCTGATATTTTTCCTTTATTACAAATTTTCTATAGCCCTCTTTCCAAGCAAGAACATATATCTTTCTAGTCATAAATGAGTAATGACTATTTGGTATTAAGGTACGAACTATGTTAAATATTACCAGTACTGAGAATAATTTTAGGTGGTCTATAGACATCAATCCATTTGAAGAAGGCTTCAGCTACCAAAATGAGATGAAAGCTAAAGACAGAGTAAGCCAGACTACAATAAAAAGTTGCTATAGGAATTTTAATACTCTCTTGGTTGTCAGGAATGAAAAGAGGAAATAGAAATATTGATTTTTGCTGAGAGGTCTA
Organism: Mesitornis unicolor; assembly: GCF_000695765.1. Taxonomy (NCBI): domain Eukaryota; kingdom Metazoa; phylum Chordata; class Aves; order Mesitornithiformes; family Mesitornithidae; genus Mesitornis; species Mesitornis unicolor. The sequence continues at coordinate 36,687 of NW_010166111.1, forward strand.
TTAAAGAAGGAGAGTGTAACAATTCTAGTTGAAATTTCCATACAAAAGAATTGCCACCTGGGGAGAGTAAATATGACAAGGCTATTAAATTATAAAACTACTAGACATATAAATATTCCTTAGAGAGTTTCACCACACAAAACAGTATCAGAAGTTGGATTTGCACATTTCTTTAAACAGTAATGCTCTTTTATTTCAGAAATGAAAGCATATGCTATCTGTCTTGTACTTAATAGTGGAAAAAACCCACACTGCTAATGTCCCTGGTTTTGAAACTGAAGTTAAGCCAAACCATGTCACATGCTCAGTGTAGATAATCCTACCTGCATACTAGATTCTGCACTTGTGGCTTAATCAGAAATAGTAAATTAGTTCTGTCCTAATTTATAACCAACCCAACTTTTCAGTGCTGCTTTTATTATTTTCAAGATGACAATCATTATACTTGTTTGTTTTCCTTGAATGTTTAAAATATGGTAAGTAAATAAATTATTGATTACTTTATAGTTATAAAAAAGTAGATAACAACCACATTTGAGGCATTTTTATTTATTTTTAAATACCTCCTGTCATACTTCTATGATACTAAGAATGTGTTTTCTTCAGCTTTTAAAGAAATGAACATGACATTTCTTACTTCATTACTCTTGCATGTTATTGATGCTGAGGATTCATATCAGTGTTGCTACTAGCACACTCACCTCTTTCAGTTGTGCAGCCACTTCAGTTGGTTTCTCTCCAGGATAGCCTCTCACTCACCCACAAATTGACATTCTACAAGATTAGTCTGTCATACTCTAGTCCTGACAGTCTATCTTGTTAGTGTTCATTTTCCAGTGAGCTCCTTGTCATTTTCAAAACATACACTACATTGTTGAGCTACTCGGGAATACGCTCTAGTATCTAGGACAGAGGTTAATTAAAAGCCTTTATACCCAGTGTTCAAGTTTCTCTATCACTTCTGTCTTATAACCTGCAGGCAGAATAATTGAAGCTCATTGTTGACTTCTGTCTTTTTTTTATTAGTATGTTATCAGAATTTTTATGCTTTCTTTTACAAATTTCATAGATTCTTCCTCTTACTTTCACTTATTAAATACTTTGAACATTTGCTATGAACCATAAACTCTTAGAAAATGAATAATACCATAAGAATACTTTTTTAAACTATATTTATTTCTTCTTTTTTCGTTAACAATATTCACACACACAGACAAATAAATGTAAATAACTTAAACGCTACAACTGTCATGAATACTGACATTGAGACAGAAAAATGTATGACATCTGGAAGTCAGTTCCACTGGAACTCTTGAGTATGATAATTAAATAATCCCCTTGTTGAAAGACTATATATAGCAAAAATATAACATCATGCTTATAAAATTTACATATAAATACATGTGTGTATGCATAAACTATGATGTTTAATAATCTCCCTTGATCTTTATTTTCACTTATTGAATTAAAAATGAAAATCTGCATGTAAGGTTAGTTTAACATAGCTTATTTAAGTGAATCTTTTCAAACTATATTGTTTTAGATATTTTTTCTCTGGAGATCTCAGTAGCACTTCTCCAATGTAGGCATTGATATTCACATCTTAAAGGTAGAAAGAGAGGTTCAAAAAGGTTAAAAGCTTGCTTGAGGTATTGGTGTTGGTCGATAGCAAACCTGTGATTGGAATCTATAGCTCATGGTTACCATCCGTGTACACCATTTTCTGCTGGAAAACAGCTTCTTACTGGAAAAAAAAAACTCATAAAACAAACTCAACAACACCCTCCCCCAAACTCCTACAAATCTCAAGAAACTTTTTTCTGCTCCTGGACTTGATTCCTTTTAAGTCTATAACAATGAAATTGTTATTGTTTGTAAAACAAAAAGTATGAATCTTATCCCAGAACTTGAAATGAACTGATAAATATATAATAACAAAAATCTCTTTGAATTTCAATTAAGAATAAGAAACTGCTTGAAGGTAGGATTAAAAAAAGAGGGAAGGAGATTAAATGTAATTAGGAGACCTCTCTACTTGTTTTAAGACAGAGAAAAGACAGAAAAACTGCTGAAGGAAAGAACTGCATCAGGAAAGAAGTCTGAGTAAAATGCTGAAGATTAAGAAGAAAATTACATGATGAAGCAGTATGAAGAGCAGGAAAAAATTCAAAAAGTTCTGGTGGGTTCCAGTGTCCTCATAGGACCTAAATAGAATACTTTGAAACCCCTATCCCATTCACAGTGGTGAGTTTTTACAGGAATTCCGTACTGAAGTAGTGCATCCAGGCCTGCAGTTTGAAAGGCTACCACAGCCATCTCCAGGAGAAACTGTTGGACCTGGAAAATTCTGTGTGCTCGTACTGACCTCTAGTGACTATTTATAGTGTCCTCCAGTGACTGTAGCCCAAAGGGCTACGTCCCTATTACATGCTTCACCTTCAAGGACTGACCTTGTTTACCCAATAACACTGTTGTTATGCTTGTGATATTTTAGATAAAATATCTGGAAATGAATGTTACGGGTATAGCCATTAGATGCTTTATGCTGCTTCTTGTTATCTTCTGGATTCTCCTCTCTCTTGCCCAAAATGACAGCATGAAAACTCCAAGACCTTTGCTTGCAAGTGCTGTGAAGAGGGAAGAATCATGGTGCCTCTGAACAGGGCCACGTGGTCTGCAGGCTACACTATCAGCATTCAAATCTGTAGCTAAATTATACAGTTGTAGAATTTAACATACTGAGAAAGGGATTTATTGCAGCAAAGGAGGTAGTGTGGTTGAATACAGAGTGCTAACATCTATGGCAATGCTCATTCTGACTTTTCAGTTACTGTGATGAAAACACTTTTCTAGTTCAGTCTTATTCCAAAAAGATATTTATATATCTTCATCATGTTTCTATGCTTCTCACATTTGCCACATCTGTCAGAAACTTATTCATATTTCCTGACATTTTCTATCATTATGTAATGAAACCACTTCACTTTTCATGGTGATATGATGAAAAATTGCACTGGAAATTAATCTAACTAATGTATTAGTTTTAACACTAGAACCTGAGTCATATTTGAAGGACATGTAGATTCAGGGATATCATGTTTTGTATCATCATTGAAATATTTTAATAATTTGAGAAGCAATTTTAGCACATAATCCTATCAAAGGGGACAAAATATACTATTACCTGCATTATACCACACCACTTCCTAGAAGTCCTGCAATTTAGGTGGTGAAAAATAAAGTAGTATCTTTTTAAAGCATGCTAAGTAAATATAGCTATCACTGTATAATATCACTACTTGGAAGTGTTCTTCAGGTAACAAAAATACTTTTCTGAACCAATCCAAGACAATGATTCCTGTGATTATATGGTAAATATATTAGTGTAAACTCTGAACGTTCAGATGGATTGCTATGATCCATAATTTAAAGCACTTACTCAGATTTCACATGTACAGCTTTTTTAAAAAAATCAACATAAAATGAAAGTAGGTAGGTTTTATCAAACACTTCTAATTCTTGCTGCTTCTTATTTGTCAGGAAACATTGGCAGAACAGCATCTTTATTTAACTTTTCAGGTATGAAATCAGATAGAAATATAAAAGGCAGTAGCATTCAAAACTTCTTTTTTTACTGTTACCATAAAATTTTTGAATTTTAAAACATAAATTTGAATTATACCAATGTTCTGATCCTGTTTAATCATCTCTGATGATCTTTTAAGTGCTCCTTTTCTTATCTAGTTCTGTATATACAGTTTGGTACTGTACTTCATTCACTCTACAGGTAAGATTTCATATATATATATATTTATATAAATAATATATTTATGT
>NW_010166112.1:0-8154 GCF_000695765.1 Mesitornis unicolor
TAGCTCTTGTTAGCAAAGAACAGAATGTTACACCAATTTTAACTTTTAATATAGTAAGTCAACAGGTGTATATCGTAAATTTTTTTTGCTAATACATATAAAATGTTAATATCTTAATAATCAACCTGGTCAAAACCTTTCAGGTTTCTTCGTTTGAGTCAGTCGCCTTGATTCAGAATGTCACGAGCCTTAAGATTTCATGCTGAGGCGCCTTGCAAATCCGACACTTAAGATCCTCCTAGACCTTGAGGTGATCAGCATAAGAGGCCAGATCCCCTCGAGCCATCTACACGTAGCTTCACCTTATTCTTTAAGGGCAGAAAATTTGAGACGGTGATCGCCGTAACAGTAAATTTGGCTTTCAATTGGGGCCCCCCTCAGGTTTAGAAAGAGGAACACCAGATTGACCACATTCCCACCTAGAAAAATCTTCTTGCGTCAATCAAGCCTCACTCACCCTGGCTCATTGGGCTGTCAGTTTGATCGTCGTTAGATTGAAGAGAACACCTAGATGCAGCGATCGGCTATAGATACTTCTAGACCGTCTAGATCTGCTAGACCTTGGGCCAAAGAGGGTCGACCTGCAAACTTGCAAGGTTTATTTTAAATACGCATTACAGTGTTTTCTATGCTAATGTAATTCTGCAATGTAATTCAGCTTTTAACATTTTTCTAGGTAGTAAAATGCTCAAGACAAGTAGGCCCAGAGATTTTTTCCAACTGACAGATGCTAGTGGTGTGTTTTTGTTGTTTTGGTTTCTGTTTTTTTTTTTAAATTTATTTTTAGTTATCGGAAATGAGTTTTGACTTCAGCAGGGCTTCACATGCAGAGATTGCTGCAGCTGTTTCCTGATACCTGTATTCTCTAACCTAAAACCAGGTCCCGGTCTAGATCCCGCTCAAGGTCCCGAGGAAGAAGGTATTCTCGGTCACGCAGTCGGAGTCGCGGTAGGAGGTAGAGTTCAGACTGTTGTGTTTTCTTTCTTTTTCCTACTCTTCCCTCTGCTCCCCCCCTTTCTGTAGTCCTTGTGTAAAGTACCTTGCATGAAATTTGGTTGTTTTTTTCTTTTTTGTAGATCAAGGTCAGCCTCCTACCGCAGGTCCAGGTCAATCTCTCCTCGTAGATATAGATCATTTTCACCTCGCAGATCTCGGTCTGGTTCTATAAGGAGGTCAAGGTACATGTGTTTTCTGTTTAGTCCACAGCATTGTAGAAGAGAACATAACCATGTGTCTGCAGGAACCTTCGTGGTGTTACATCCCTGAGAGCTAATCGGAATACTTTCTTTGAAGCTAAAAACTTAAGCGCATTATTTTGGAACTGCTCTTTCTGAGCTCATTTTAATAGTGTACCAAAGTTAGAGTCTTGATCTATGCTTGAGGTTTCCTACTTAATCTTCAAGGATACAGGGAGTAATTATGCTTAGTCAACTGCCAGTGGCATTTCTTATTTACATGGTAGTACTGGAAAAATGCACTATAGCTTTCTATTAGTAAAAGTTACTTCTGGAAAAACATAGTTCTAAGAAAATAATGAATCACGTAGTTGAGCTTTTACTGCTTTTTTAAAACTCCTTTATTTTTTTTTCCGAGGTCTAGGTCCAGATCACGCTCAAGGTCCCGGTCTGTTGTGTGGCCTCGAAGCAGGTGAGATACTTGTTTTAATTCAAAGCAGTAATAGTTTTGGGTTTTGGTTTTTGTTTTCTTCCCCAGGGAAGTTTGGCTGAAAAGGGTTAGAATGTTGTGCAGCACTGCTATTTTTGCACTTAATATTAAGAGTTTATGCCTTTTCACAGATGAAGGGAGTGGTTTATTTCTTGTAATAAACATAAGTGTTTTTGGTCTGTGGCTACCATATATAGCTTATATACTATACACTATAATATAATAGTCTTGTATTATAGTATATAATTGTCATATAGTTGATTTAAAGTCCATGGAGAGAAGTTTTGAAAGCCATTTAAATGCCTACACATTTACAGAATGCTTGACCTTCTGTCCTGCAGGAAATGCTGTGGGTTTTTCTTAGCATGTGTTTCTGTAAATCCCAGTTCCTGGGGAGAAAAGAAAAATAAAGTGATGATGAGGTTGCTGCTGTTGACTGAAGTCTTGCTTGTAGCTTTTCAGCCTTGTCAGTTCCAGTTCTGAGAGTTAGATAAAATTAAATTGCTGTAGGGCTAAGAGCTCTATTACATGGGGTAGGACACTTGACCTCAGAGGTTTGGAGGGCTGAATGAACAGGACCATGAGTCTTAATATGCCACAAGTAGTGTTTTGAAAGTTCTCTCTGATGTGTAGCCTTGGTTTTGTGCATCTGGACGTTTTCCATGCTGAAATGGAAGTTGAGGAAAATGGATATAGAGTAAACACTCCTGCATTATTTTCCTCTATCTTTTATGCTAAGTCTTAGTTCAAAAGATAAGAGTAGGATAAAAATGTGATGAACATGAGAGCTGATAAGTTGGAAGAACTTGTCTTTTGTTTTGCATTAGAATGTGGGGAAGAGAAATGCTTTTCTTAGGGGTCTGCCTGCTGCTTTATGGCTTGCACATTGATCATGGGTATGACGATGCTTATTACTAGAGCTGTCCTGACTTACTGCTCATACAGGCCTGTAGTGTAGGAGATGAATAGCCAGGCTCAAATTGTACGCTGTTGCTGTGGAAGAGTCTGGATACTGTTGAGGTTGCTTGGTGACCTCTAGTTCTGGGACAGTCATGTTTGTGCATGAAAGACATGACGCTCATATGGACACTTCTGAGGAATGCTGACTTTGTGTAGGAAGTGTTCAGGACTGCAGTTAGGGAGCATTGTGAAAACTCTTCTCTCTTAGCCAGTGCCAGTCCTCTGCTAATTCAGCAATACAGCAGTATGTAACCAATGTTGCTTCTAGAGCATTTTATCTGCAGTCCTGCTCTGTTGCTGTGCCTCTTGGAAGGAGGATTTGCCAGCACTTCTTGTAGTAAGATGATGCTCGTGTGCTGCCTTATTGTATTTCTTGCCAAAGGAAGTCATGGTTTTCCTACAAAATACAAGTATTAGGTAGTTGTAAGAAACTCCATTCTGTCTAACTGTGATAAAGTAATAAAACCACTGGTTATAGTGTTAGGAACTGTGACAGATGATGGCTTAGCATAGCGACCAGGAAGGTTTAAAAGCAGTGGCATATAACTCATTTTTAACTTCTGCCAACAATGTCTATGTAGTGTTTCTGTAAGTTAGTAGGCCAGGTTAAGGTGAATCTTGATTACCCTTTAAAAACTGTTCCGAGCAGAAACAGAATAAAAGTTTCTTGCTCTTTTGGCCAAGTCTGTTATACAACTGACTATTGTTAACAGTGAGCTTTCTGATACTCAGTAACACTACATGCCTGAATTCTGTCACTCTGAGGACAAATATTTTCTAAGAAACAGTTGATGGAGTAACATGATAAATGTGGCAGGCATGTCTCGCTGTTTGAATGGATTTTAATTCATAAGATGAACTGGGAATAGTTTACACGATAGTAGCCAAGATACCAAAGAGAAAACTACAATGCTGTTCTCATTGGGATAACTGATGAAAAAACTGCTATGCTTGAATAAAAGGGGACTGGGAACTTGATCAGAAGATTGAATCGGCCCACATGCTTACCTGTGTCTGACTCTGGGCTCTTAACTTGCTATTAGAAGATTTTCTTTCTAAGATGACTCTTGAAACTTTTTCCCTCTTATGGAAGGGATGCTTGCAGGCAGAAAGTCTTGAGAGCCTGGTACAAGTTCTTCTGTTTGGTTGAAGTGGTAGCTGAAGCTTTGCTGGGGAGCTTCTCGTGCTGCTTGTGTACTCTTGTTTTCTGATAAGTGCAGTCTCTGGAATAAGAGCTAAAGGATTCTCCTGAAATGTCACGAGAAAATCCTGCAGCACCAGAGCCTTCCTCTCTGGTTTGTGATGCTATGTAGTATGAATTTACTGTTGCTGGTGTCGCTAACTTTCATTGTGTGTGCATAACACTGCCTGCTTTGCTGAGCTTTATTTCTCTCCTGTTATAGGTCTGGGTCCCATGGTAGATCTAAATCTGGCTTACCTGCTAAAAGGTGAGCCTATGAATACAAGTAGCACTCAGGTGGTTTTTTGTGTTTGGTTGGTTTTTGGTTGGTTTTTTGTTGTTGTCATGTTTCAAAATCTCTGTTTGAACCAGTATTTCAGCTGCATGTGGAAGAGGGTGGTTTTTTGTTTATGATTATTTTTCTTTTTTAATACCTGATTTCAATATAGTTTTCGTACCCTATTTTTGTGGGTTTTTTTGTGAGACAGTAGGCAATTCTTTCAGAAGGATTGTGAATACATGTTTTTGTTTAACCCATGATTGTGACAACAAGTATTTTTGACAGAATTTGGGGCATATCTTTCCCTTCCTTTGTTCTCAGCTGTCTGCAGTTTTCAGTCTTCCTGACTCTTTTCTACTTGATTCACTGCTCCTGCTTTGCAGGATTACTGTGATCATTTTATAGCTGCTTTAAAGCTGTGTGTTGCTCTTTTCCCGAGGGCTTCAGCTTTCAGTCGTTCTTCTCAACTGCAGCTTCTCGCTTAAAGTAATTTGATATACTTGCTATCAGCAGCATTAGGGGTGGTATCTTTTAATGCGTTTAACAACATCAAACCGTCCTTACTGTTTAGAAATGGTCAAAAGTGGTTACTGAGTATTTACAGCATGGATTGTTTTTTTTGTTTTGAACAGTCGCTCAAAGTCCAGATCACCATCTCCAAAGAGAAGGTAGGAATATCTTAAAACTGGAGTGTGCCATACGGTTAAATAGAACTAGTGTCTCAACTGGTTGCTATAGAAGTTAACTTGTACAAGGATAAAAGCTTAAATTTAGAATCTGGGGAAGAAGTGAGTAATACAAGGTATGGAGCAAACCATGAACATGTGGCAGGATGAAATTCCTGCTGCTGGCTCCTCACAGCTGGCTCTCACTCAGTTGCACAGCTGCCAGGTTTTGCTATGTAACCAGAGAATTATGTGCTGCATTTGATGTAGTCTGAAGTAGTGCCTCATGGCGAGCACTAAACTGGAACCAGTAAGTTACAGCAGATTAAGTACTCCTCTGCACAGCTGGAGCACAGGCTCCAGGTGCTTTCTGAGCAGGCTAGATGTCTCACCTAGCTGTCGCAGCTTGTGTCTCTTATTTTACCTGCCCTTTTCAAGCTTAAAGCAGTTGTTACTTATAAAGGTGTAAAATATAACAGTTTTCTTGTTATCTATGAACTGTAAATTAAAACAATGTGGGGAGGTGCATTATGAGGCTGGGCCAGAGGGTTCCTGAGCAGAGGAAACCTGGGGTAGCATGCACAGTTTCTGTTGGTTTTGCTGTAGGAGTTGCTCTTAATCTCTTTATTTCCCTTTTCAGTCATTCACCATCAGGAAGCCCTTGAAGAAGTGCAAGTCCTGAAAGAATGGATTCAAATTTAAAGTTTAAGAAAAAAATTTATTTTGTTTACATTATTATAAGGGATTTTGTGATGTCTTTATAAATGTAAGGGCTTAGTCCTAGAATGTTGTTTCTATTGACTAACAATTGGCATGAATCTGGATCTTTTGAAAGTCTTCTTAGTAGACTAATGCAAAACTTGTGTTAATGTTCTGTGATCTGGAAATGTTGGGCTTTTTTTATTGGCGCATTGAAATAAAGTGTGCATTTCTAACTAAGAAATATTTTGTGATAATCCTGCTGTTTCTTTTAGCATTTGGGTAGCTGAAGCAGGTCATGCTACTGTGGTGAAAAGCAGGAGGCAGGCTGTGACAAGCACTTGTGAACTGAGAGTAGTGCAGCAGCCACTCCATGGTTGTCCAGCAGGTGTGTGCCTGCTGTAGGACTTCCTTCCTACAGGGCACTGAACGGAGTGAGGAGTTACCAGTAGCAGCTGTCATTCTTACAGTCCAGTCTTGAATGTTACGGTGATCTGTACCTTGTGTTTTTATTTGCATCTCCTCAAAGTTCAGTGAAGCTGAAAACCTGCCTGGAAGTGCTTGTAGAGTTGATGGTTTGACTTACAAAAATGTCTACAAAGGGCATGGGCAGATGGAAAAAAACAAGGAACGTGTGAATGCTGGTCTGTCTGTTCTGTTAGTTAAAGAACCAGTGAACTTCTTACCTGAAGGTATTAGGAATATTTCTAGAATGTAAAGTACTGATGTAAATATTTTTAGAAATCTTGCTTTGTGTCCTGGTTGTCCAAATAGTACTACTTGTGAATAGTACTACTTACTTGTGATTCTTATGATAAATTGGCAGTTCTGGTGCAGAAGGTAATACATTTAGATACTCTTTTTTTTAGGAAATTACAATTTTTCTTGCAGATTGAAGGTCACAAGCAGAATGTGTAGGTCATGTTTAAGTAGCAATACATTTGAGGAAGCAAGAGCTCATGTTACACCTATCTAATGTGATTTACCTGCTCACATCTTCGCCTTTGGCAGTAAAGTGTAACCAAGGGACTTGCTGCTGCTCTGATTAGTTGTTGCTTTGGGAAACTGGACTGTAGCCATCTGCCTGCAGATGGTCTCTGTCTCATCACAGATGGGTTACTGAAGGATTTAATGTAAGTATGATAAACTAGTGCAAGGTATTTGCCAGTTTGATTTGTCTTTGTGGCTGATAATGGTTATTATCAGACTAGTAAGAAAATCAGTGCCAGATGATTATGACTTAAAAAAAAACCTTTCTTATAGTATGTTCTGGCCTATATTGCTGTGTCTTACAGGCCACTGAGGAGCAATAATTCTCTTGGAGCTTCTCATTTGGCAGCAGTGAGTTGATACTCTGCTGTTAGTGCAGCAGCTGTGCATGGGCACACAACCCCAGGTTTTCAGATCTATTCTTGCTTTACAGGATGTCCAGGTATTAAAGAATAACGAACCCCTATACACGACCTCACAAACACTCTGTACTACAGTGTGTGTGGTGGTCTTGTTCCTTCCTCTCTCTTCCCTGTGTTTGGACATTTTAGTGCATTGATGCTGAGTAAGTAGCTTTCCTTGCTGATGCTGCTGCAATTAATATTTTGCTCTAACCATAGGCCATTACAAGCTGCACAAGTGGGAGCTGGCAGTAAGAGCATTAAACTAGAGTGACCCAAAAGCCATTGTTAAACACTGCTATGGGGAGTATTTATTTGGTTCCCATTGCCCTGCCCCCTTACAGTTTACAGCATAAGTGGTAAAATTACCCCATGCAACAAGTGCTTTTAAAGGGGGGTAGCTTTTGGGTCTATTTTTCTCTGTACTGCTGAAGCAAACTAGCTCCGTAATAAACTTGTAGACTAAAACTTTTCTGTTGCTCCCTTTCTTTTTTCCAAGTCTTTCCACTCTAATTAAGAATATTACAAGAAAGGGGAGAGGTTGGGACTGCATCTGTGTGCTCAGAGGAGAAGTGGTGCAAAGAGAGTTACTGGGGCAACCTTTGATTAGCAGTAGGAAGGAGGCAGCTCCCATGGAGAAGGCTGGAGAAGGAACCACTCTTCAGCTGCTGCTGCAGGTGGCTCTTACACCTCAAAGGGAGGCCTATGGTTATTAAAAGCAGCACTGCCACTGCATTTGGTGATTGCCATCTGTATTTAATGGGGGTTTCATCCTCATGTTACAGACTTGTTGCAAAGGCAGTTCCAGCTGTGCTGTGGACAGCTTGCAGTGTGGTACTGGGGAGGACAGCTCTGCCTCTGCTGTTCCCCTGAGAAGTTGGACTGCCTTTGCTCCTAAGGGTAAATGGAAGTGGGGAAATGGAGCTGTTGCATGGACTGGCACTGGTTTCAGGGGCTGAATGGAATCTGCTGAAGGAAGCAAGTAATGGAACCACTGTGCCCAGTTAGTGCATATGCAGTTCTTGGGAAGTCAGCCTGTTTTTGCACTGTTACATAGAAAAAATCTCCTAAAGTAACAACTGGCACTGCAGCCCAGGCTGGGAGAAGTGAGAGGTGTGTTGGTAGCCACTTACCTTTTGATTGTACTGATCTGTAGTTTGTTCCCTTCCCAGGCTTGCTCATTTGACCACCAAGGCAAAGCACTAGGATGTTTCATGAGTCCTTCCTCCAGCAGGGTGGATACTGCTAATTGTCACCTGCTACAGCATTGCTGTCCTTGCCATCACCTGCACTTGGGGATAGCTCAGGTGGAAT
>NW_010166112.1:8185-31779 GCF_000695765.1 Mesitornis unicolor
TTGGGGAAGAGTCACACAGGCCCTGCTTGAGCACTGGTTTCCATTCAAAACACAGCACTGCCTGATGGTTGAGAAGTAATTTATTCGGGAGGATACCACTTGAAAAGTGGATGGAAGTTGGAGGTGCAAAATGGAATCTCTGTTTCACTTCACAGCCAACCTGAACAGAAACAGCATTTGCTTACCCTGTCATGGCTGCCATATCCAACTGTCCTGCTTCATACAGAGCTAATGGCTAGTAATAACAGCTAGTAACACACTTCGTATGCCTCTGCAGCGCTTTAATGCCATCCTCCAGGAGTCCTGGGCCTTCACAGCTCTCACTAAAGCCCAAGAAAAAAACCCCCAAGCATGCCCAGGGACAGGTAACTGGGGCTTGGTGCCACTGTTGACCACCATTAAGCTATGGGAACAGTTTAGCTTTGTGCTGTTCAGCATACCTGCAGAGACCATTCTGCTGCACTGGGATGTTGGTTTTGGTATTCCTGTTGTCTTCCTCAAGGGAGGGGGTAGTGCTGTGAAACTGCTTCTACAAACATCAATGGGTAGGGTGGTTGGTTTTGTTTGTTTGTTGGGTGTTTTGTTTCTAGATTGATGTGCCTCACTCCACTCACTATTCCTCAGCCTGAAGGCTATTTCTAGGCAGGACAGGTGGTAGAGACAATGTTTACACTGGTTTTACTATTACAGATGTCAGCAAAGTTATTTCACTTAAGGCACTTGCTGTTATTTGCAATTGTAAGAACATGAAACAGCTCAGCTGTAGCAATGCTCAGCATTGCAATTAAGCAGTGTTGAAGGGAAGAAGTAATAGTTCATTACTACTGCAGCATTTCACCACACTTTTCTGGAGCAGTCCACTCCACAATGCAGTTTGGCTAAAGGTTTCCAAAAACAGGACTTCCTTTCAGCTGTGCAGGGTGGCAGGAGGACTACCATCTAGCAGAGGTTAACAGCAAGCAATACCATCCACCCCAGGATACATTTTAATGCACTACAGCAGTCCAGTGCATCTGTTTTACTCTTTCACAGGTGCAGGGCCCACTGGAAAAAAACCTGGCTTTCAGGGCAAATGGGCACACACTCCTGCAGTTTCACCCTGCACTGATCCAACAAGTTACACCAACTGATCTGGTACAGGTTCCTCACCAGAGCATGTGCTCTAAATCAGTTTCAGAAAACAACGACATGAATCAAAAGGTGTTCATGTTTTGCTTTGTTTGTTTGTTTTTAAGAGCTTTGGGTTGAACTATAAGCAAATCAATCCCTGGCCAGCCACAAGTGACTGCCTCAGTGAAGTCTCAGCCAAAATGTAGATGTGCCTTTAAACCGATTTGGGAGCAGCTTATGATGTCCCATGCTGCCTCCAGACATTACTATTGCAAGCAGCAGCTAGGTAGCAGGTATTTTTGTGACCAGAAAACACTACTGCCAGTGGACAGCCTCATGAAAAAAAATGCTTTCTTGCTTGGAGATTTCTGTCCCTTCTGGGAGATCTGCCATTTTCGCCCAGTACACTGGAAGCCACCTTACTTTCAACAAACAAGCTCTCTGCAAACAAAGCAAAAAAAAAAAAAAGCACAAATCAAAAAACAAAACAAAACAAAAAAAACAGCCCAGAAATCTGTCAATAGCATGGTTGCCAACTTGGTCTTCCAGAGATCAGCATCATATTTTGGGACAAGTCCTTCAAGACGCTGATGTTAGTCTGTTCTCAGGCAGTGAATCTTTCTTTGTAGAAAGCTGTTCTTGCTTCACTGTGTGGTTACAAGCTTTACAATCATACCAATGATCCGAGAGCCACGGGGGCACATGCACAGATCCATGCTGGGGTTCTTGATTTTATCCTGCAGCAGCTGGTCGAGTTCGCAGCGCAGCTCTTTCACCAGCTCAGCCACCTAATGTGTACAGCAAGACACAGAGGCGAGTGTGAGGCTCCCGAAATGCAGCTCCTGCGCTGTAAACAGCAGCACAGCTCTGCAGTACTGCCAGGATTATCCCTCCTTTGCCTTACCTGGTGAGAGGCGGCCACGAACCGTATCCATCCGTCATCAAGAGAAATGACAAATTCCCCCTTCTGCAGCTGTATGTGAACCTGCCCGCCTCCAAGCAGGACCAGCGGGTACACCGACACCATGCTGCAGTCCCGAATGAACACACGGCTGGTCTTGATCTTCTCATGATAGACCAGGTAGGGGCTCTCAAAGTGCCTTGTCTGCAACATGTGTACAACACCCTCTTTAGACTCCCACATCTCTTCCTACCTGCTCAGGAAAACATGGGCTCACCTGCCTCTTTCTGGACAGGCCTCCCCCTGCTTCTTCTACTGCTGCAAAGAACAGCAAGTGTGCCAAAAATGCACCTGCATAACTGACAGACTCACTCTGACCTGTAAGAGCTGCCAGTGTCTCTGCCAGTTATCCCATGCTCCTTCCCGCTTTGCAGTGAGCATGTGAGAATCGGCTCAATTCATCAGTGTTGCCTCAAGGCCCCAAGTTCTCCATTTCATGCTAAGGACTTTTTCATACACACATTTGTTATGCTCTTTCAAAGCAAGAGTGAACAGTTCAAAGCCTTTATGACCCAAATATGTGGTAATTATTAAAACCTCACTTTTTTAAAGCAAGTATTTTATATCTCTGAAGAGCAATGAATTGTCAAATATGAGCACAGACTTAATGAGACAAATATTACCATGTATTATGGCAGAGAGAGAAGAGCTCTTACCTAAGTATTAGCTGTTAGGCTGGAAAGGAAATTAACTTCAGAGTTTGAAGACCCACAAAGAAACAAACCAGAGCATGTCCCTGAATTATTTACCAGTGAATGATATTTCAGCTGAAAGAGACAAAGACTGAGGAGAGGTGGTGGGGAGAAGTCATCTGCCTATATAAAGGTGCTACACACGTGCATGCAATCTCAAGTCAATATAGAGGAGAAGCCAGGGGAGCATTGCAACCTCAATATTTTTGCACACAGTTTAAGAAAACGGGAGCTGGGGGATTACTGCCTCTGCTAACACCACTCCAGAGGCTGCAGTTTCACTTTGGGCCCAGGAGGACACTCTTAACTCAGAAACACGCCAGTATTTACAGTTCTAACAGGGGTGGTCAGTAATAAAGATTTTTTTAAAAAAAACATTAATAGAGACCCTCACTGTAATCTCAAGTGCTCAAGCAAAAGTTTAAAACAAAACAAAAAAAAAATCCTGACCTGATAATTCACAGATGAAGGGTGAATGTGAACATAACCATCGGTTTTAGTAACAAACTTCAGCTCTTCTGCTTTTGGTTGCATTTTGACTGTTCCTGCACTGGTCTTCTGGTATTTGCCCTCTGGCTTTTTCACCTGTATGGTAAGATTAAAAAGTTATAAAAATCTGCTGTACCAGAAAGCTTTTTTGGCTTATCTTTTAGTTTTATCAAAACCAGAACCCAAAACTTTACCATGTTAAGTAGCAACATGTCAAGTCACCAGAGACAGATGCTGCATTCCTGGTGCTGTCTAACCCCAACTGTTCATTTGCAACCTCAGCCTTCTAAAAAGCTGTGATTTAAAGTAGCTTCCATTTGACATTTGCTGCTGACTTCTGAGACACTAAAATCAGCCTGTAGAAACAGCAGCAGTCTCAAGCAATACAAACTGGAGGTCAGCTGCCTGGCTCCAACACTACAAGCAGCAAGATTTGGCAACCTAAGCCAGGCTCAAGGCTGCCACAATCAGCCCGTACTGAAAACAGGCTGTGTGGATACGCTAGACAGCAGAAGGGAAAATGAAAGAGCATTCTTTTACCTGGACAACGTTGGGATACAGTGCAGCACACAACATAGCGGAGATCAGCTTGATGTTCTCTGCGTTCGAATTGGCCTGTGAAATTAATGCACACCTTAAGTATTCTACAGGTAACTCTACAGAGGTTCTGCTTCTGGAACAATTCAATTCCTGAGCCTGGTTTACTTTTACAGCTGCATTGCTGTGCCTTATAGGGGAGGAC
Organism: Mesitornis unicolor; assembly: GCF_000695765.1. Classification (NCBI taxonomy): domain Eukaryota; kingdom Metazoa; phylum Chordata; class Aves; order Mesitornithiformes; family Mesitornithidae; genus Mesitornis; species Mesitornis unicolor. The sequence goes on from NW_010166112.1 coordinate 12,180, forward strand.
CAGTTACTGCTCCAGGTTACTGGCTAAACCTGGGCTGTATTCTCCCCGCTATCAATGGAACAAATTAGCCACTAACTATCATGATGCAGCTAGTGCCAAACCTAATTGTTCCTTCACGTCAGGCTACAAAATGGCTTGTCCCTGAGAGGAAGCAAGCACACGTTGTCCCAATGCACCGTGAGACTCTACAACTACCCAACCCTTGTCACCTCTTTGTGTAGGCCTAGGAGATGTCTGGCTCCGGAGGTACTGCTTTCTGAGGATTGCCTGCAATGCTGAAGTGTGTCACTGTCTGTTCTGTAACGTAACTCTGTTCCCAAAATAAGGTTGACACTAATCCCAGCATTCAGGCCAGGTCATAAGTCAGACTTGTGCCTTTCTACCACTTGCTGACTTCTAATGTGTCAATGCAGCAGTGTTTCACTGTCTCAAGGAGGTTTCAGCTCACTTCCGCATCTGGGCCTGTTCTTCCTGGGCATATGAGGCCTCATGCAATCAAGATTAGTACCAGCATGCACGATGTACAGGGAAGAAGACAGAGCAGGCAGGAGGTGACTGCTGCCGGTGTGAGATTACAAAGCCAGGCTGTGACAAGAAGCCTACCTGGCACCCAGGTGAAATGAAAAACAGCAGTATCGTTTTGGAGCACTGAAATGCTGTGAATTACCTCTTCTCCTGTGGCATCCAACACGCCATCGCCTCCTTGGGACCACCTCTTCTCAATGTCTCTGGCTCTTAATCCCTCCTTCACAAACCCAATGTCAGAAAGCAGCTCTGTGAACTGCCGCTTCAGACTGGCAATTTCCTACAAACAGACAAAGGGCTGTGATGGTACCACACAGGGCGAGGAGAGTCTTCACCAGTTGCTTATTTCATCACTAGGACTCTGTCAGCGTCCCAGGAAGTCCCTGTTTGTGGCCACAAAAACTGACTTACCTGAAGAACTCTTCCTGACAAAAAGTTCTCCCTGCAGTAGTTGTAGCTTGCCTGAGAGCCCTCTTTGATACTTAAACACCATCCCTAATTGAGAGGATGGGAAGAAAATATTTCAGGTCACATTTCCCATGTTCAATTCACATCACAAACCTCAGAAAGGCTACTGAATTTTAGCTCACCTTATAGGCCTGGAGAAGAGCCAGGTAGTCGCTGTTTCCTACTGCAAACTCCAGCTTCTTTTTGTTTGCCTCTTCCCTTTTGTCCCATGGTGACACCTAGACAAGCAGTAGCAGATTAAGTGTGTTCTTCCCCTCACAACTTAGACAAGACATTGCCAGAGCTGCATAGCAAAATCTTCTGTATTTGTATTTAGACAGCAGTTCACAGGTCAGAGTGCAAATTTTCTCCATGGATAACAGAAAATACGAGGCATTAAAAAATGCCCCGTCAACAGTACAGCACCTAAACCCACTGCCCTATCTAACCACAATGGATCCAGAGGTAAATTTGTGATTGACCAGTTCACAGAAAAATATTTCTTTTTTGGGCAGACCTCTCGAGAGCTGCAGGATACAAAAAAAAGCCCCATGAAAAACACTGTCTGATAAGTCTTGGCAAGTTAATGGTGCTGAAGCTCAAATGAGAATGCCTAGAATAGAGAAGAGCACAGCAAGCCTAAAATTCACCTGGAGCTGAGAGAGAGAAGGTAACTCAGGACATTAAAAAGCTGAATTTAAGTTATACTAGATCAGCATATAGAAACTTAGAGCACTTGAAGACAAAATGCTGTAGAAAATGCTCAATAAGCATATGGAAAACAAGTAACTGGAACAATCTATTTTCAGTTATTTCACAACTATCTTCAATGAAAACTACTGGCACTATTAATGATAGCAATCGAAACTTCAAGGAAGTCTGACTTTTCATGCAAGTCTGGACATTGCAGTAGATGAACAACAGTAAGAGCACCTGTAAGTACAGCAACTGATTCAAAAAGCCAAAGTGAACGCAAACTGAGATCCAAACTGAACTCTGCGCTCACAGCTCAGACATGTCAACTTCATCACTATCACTGCTTCATAATTATTCCTAACTGCTTCTTTTGTTACCATCCATTTTCTTTTGTTAGGCCAAATTCAGACAAAATGGACTGGCTGTACCTCTTAGATAAAATTAAAACTAACATCCACTCTGTTTCTGCTGTTCACTCATAATAAAAATAACATTCTTGTCACTGCTTCATGATTTTGGTCCTCTGCTTATAACTGGACTTCCTTAATGAGCACTGCATTAACATGTAAACAATGTACACCAAAAAGGAGAATTAACATACTGAAATGTAGCATGCTGCAAGTTACAAGAGCGTTTTGCTGCCGCGTGAAAATGAATCGCTTTCAAAGTGGGATGCACAGTGAACACTTACAAAAGGCGACTTAAAGGCCAGACTGGCTGCTATAGTTAGCGCAGGATCCAGGCAGCGGAAGATGGTGCCAAACAGCATCAGCTTCCCAATCCTGACATCAACAGGCAGAGAGGCCAAGTGATATCCCAGAGGGGTGAGCTTTTCATCCGGAGTTAATGCTCCCAAGTCTTGCAGTCGCAGCTTTGATGCCCGCAATGACTCAGTTCTAGGGGGCTCAATTAGTCGTGATAAGACAGAGTGAAGACTCTGTGCAGAAAACATCTCCAGAATCTTAATTCTTGAGGGGAAAAAAAAATAAGAAAAGATTTTTTTAAAAAGCGTCTTAGTTCCATACACAGGACAAAAAAGCAAACCTTTATAAAACCGAAACAAACAACCCAACATAAAACACACTTCCAAGACCATGCTCCCTAGAAGAGGGCCTGTAATGTGTATTTGAAGTCAGGAAGCAATGTGAAATCATAGCTGGGGAGCAGTGAACCTCATCCAACTTCACAGAGTCTGTAAGAACGGATTCCTATTTAGCACACTAGGGTTTAAAATAAAGTTTTTACTGTAAAAAATAATTTGTGTTCTTTCATTTCCTTTTTATACAAAGTGGTGCACAGTGTGCAGCAGGCATCAGAGGGCCTCTTCATTTAGTGTTTGCATGAGCCAGCAGACCCCGAGATCTCCAGAGCAAGTTTCTTGGTTCCATAATGTGAGAAAACACCGAGGAAACCAAACATCTTGGTAATGGCATTCCAGGTGCTCCCTGCAAGCGGAGGGAGGACATTCTGCATGCCAGCTTTTTCAGGCAGTACAGGAACAGCTCACCTTAGACAAAGCTGCTCCAAGGGCACTCTTTGTATTTCAGGTAACTGCTCTTTTATAAGCTGATGGCTATAGTGATGGCTACTGAAAAGATGAAAGCAGACTCCTGAAGCTACCCGGCCTGCTCGTCCTTTCCTCTGCAGGGCATTTGCCCTGGACACAAATGTGTCTTCCAGACTTTCCATTCCTTTGCTTGGGTCGTATCTACAGGAAAGCAAGAAACAAGCTTATACTCATGAGTGCAGAGTAAAGAGGCTGGAGCTCAAGCAGGCAGATGCTGCCAACTTCTGTCTGGACAGGATTCCCAGCCCTGCAGTTGAATCTGAGTCTAGATTGGCTTCATCCACCTTGCAGCAGCTTTCTGCTGACCAAGTTCCTTCATGTTTTTCCCAGTTCTTTGAAAAGCTAAAATATTCAGCTCAAGGCATAGAACAACTTCCCAGACCACAGAGTTCCCAAGGAATGAATCCCAGTACCTTTTCTCTTTCATTTTTCCAGAATCAATCACATAGACCACATCATCAATAGTGACAGACGTTTCTGCAATGTTTGTAGAGATGATGATTTTGATGACTCCTGCAGAAGGTCTGAGAAACACAGACTGCTGTTCTTCACTGGACAGCGAAGAATGAAGCGGATAAACAACGCACCTGGAAGGACAACAGGACAGCATGCTCAGTGCATCTCCAGCCTTGTCCCTCTTGGGAACAATCGGCCTGCACACACTTTGGCCCCACTAGTACCAGACACTGCCCACAGCCACTCAAAGCAATATAAAACCAGCAAACCTCTCTGCACAGCACCTTTAAGACACAGAATCATAGAACCATTTGGGTTTGGAAAGCCCCTTAAGATCAGAGTCCAACTGTTAACCTAACGCTGCCAAGTCCACCACTAAAACATGTCCCTAAGTGTCGCATCTACCAGTCTTTTAAATACCTCCAGGAATGGCGACTCAACCACTTCCCTGGGTAGTCTGTTCCAGTGCTTGACAGAAACTGGTGAAGAAATTTTTCCCAATATCCAATCTAAACCTCCCCTGGCACAACTTGGTGCCATTTTCCTCTTGTCCTGTTGCTTGTTACTTGGGAGGAGAGACCAAAACCCACCTCATTACAGCCTCCTTTCAGGTAGTTGCTACAAGGTCTCTTCTGAGTCTCCTTTTCTCCAGACTAAACAGTCCCAGCTCCCTCGTCTGCTCCTCACAAGATCTGTGCTCCTGACCCCTCACCAGCTTCGTTGCTTTTCTTTGGACACGCTACAGAACCTCAATGTCCTTCTTGTAGTGAGGGGCCCAAAACTGAACACAGGATTTGAAGCGTGGCCTCACCAGTCCTGAGTACAGATGATGACTTCTCCAGTCCTACTGGCCACACTATTTCTGACACATGTGGAAGCGGAGAAGTTTACAGAAGGGACAGGTCTCAGAACAGACTTGAGCAAAAGTTCTGTCTCTTTTGAAGAGTTGAGCATCTGCCATTTATAATGACAGACTGGAAGAAATCACTCCAGCTCACCTCACCATGGACATCTGTGTAAAAACTGTTTAGTCAAGGAGATCCAATTGCATCTCCATGTAACAATCTAAGGCTAATCACAACTGAATGTGTCTCAATCCAACATTCTGAAATAGATCAAGGGCCAAGGTGAAGTTTTCCACAGTTCACTGCATCTAGCAGAGCACAAAAAGGAGAACACTCATCACTAGGGTCTCTGAGAACTTCAGCAACTAAACTTCCTGAGTTGAGGAGAGGAAAAAAACCAACAAACAAAAAAAAACTCAAGCCAAGAAGATAATAGAAAAGAATTACCCTGACTGGAGTCAAGACCTTCATATCACAAGCTGTCTCACACATTTAATAACCTTTATTTATCCCTGGATAAAGCTAGGCTTTATGCAGGAAGCTACTCCTTATTAATGGGTAAAGACTGACAGTTGTGGAGCTTTTCTGCCTTACCTCTTGCTGTGCCTGTTATTAAAAAGAGCATTAGACTGGAGCTGCTCATAAAGCATCTTGATTTCTGCTAGACCAGGCAAAAATATCAACACAGCACCTACATATGCAGATGAAAATAAATAAATAAACAAACCAATCACTCAACAGAAAGGACAGCATGATATTTTATCAATGTGCAGAAGGCCCAAGTCAAAACTTCAGCTGTTTTGCAATTATTGTACATAAAACACAGGCTGCAGCAGTCTGCCACCAAAGACTTTCCGCATTAGACAATTCTCTCACCTTCCCCATCTCATGTATATCAGGGGCTTTGTTACTCAGTTAAGGCTTTTTTTTTTCCCTTCAAAAATAGTAACTACAGAAACTTTGCATGCAAAACATTAGCTTTGGGCAGTCTGTAAGTGCACAGCTGCCATGAATCTACTTTTGTAGAGAGACTTCTGTCTCTCAAGGACAGTGAAATTACCTGGAGGGTATGAATGTCTGCCAGAGACTATCCACTCCAGTAAGGCTTCAATTAATTCCAGATTAACTTTGTCCAAGTCCATGACAGACATTGTTTTCAACACTGCCTTGTTAACCCCTGGGGAAAAAAAGAAATAAAACACACAGTAAGTCCATCTCTGGTAAAAACATCTGCTGGATGCATTGCACCAGCGTGGCTGAACAACCAACCACACCTTGGCTTAAATAGCATCTGGCTGGACCAGACAGATAGCTCCATAAGAAACTCAATGTGTCACATACACCTTTCCATGCTCTCCTGTTTCTGCTCTTCCCTTCCTTTCTTACGCCTTACTGGGGCTCACACCTGCCCTGTGCACAGCCTGGACCAGGATTCATCGACTAGCAGACTGACATGCGCCCATTCCAGTGGTAAGAGGAGTCAAAAGCCTTCATATGGCCACTTACAGATACCTCCAGGACCACCTTCTCAAGCTCTCTCTTCTCCCTTCCAATGTGTTTTACACCAACTCAAAAAGACACGGATTCCCTTCTTCTTCTGAGATGATAACTGCCTAGCAGGAATCTGGAGCTTTTAAGCAATGGCTCTCACTCAGTACCACTGTGGAGCTCACCATAAGGGTGTGCAGGAAAAACTCCTCAAGACTAAGCACAAGGAGGATTTTCATGATGGCAGAGTGGGAAGTTCATGGAAAAGTCTGCCTCTCCTACTAAACCATTCACAGAGTTACTGAATTTCTCGAGGAAGGCTTGTCGTGCTCAAGCGACCTCTCCGAAGAGGGCAGATACATGCCATGCTTTAAGTAAAGCTGCTCCAGCAAGAACAGATACAGAGAAGAAAGTGGAATTAACAAGGCATCTAAAAAGAGAAACAGATAGTGGCTGAAAACCATCCTTTTCCAGATACTGAGAACTGTTTTCAGCCAAGATGTCTGTTCTCGTTTATGCAAATGTTTTGGGTGGGTTTTTTTGTTTTTGTTTTTTAAAGCTGGCAGGTTTCTGATCTCATCAATAGGTCATGATCTGCTTAACTTCACAAGTATAAAACTCTGAATTATAACATGCATTCAACAGACAATACTATATGCTAACATACCATGTTGGCTGGCAAATTTTATATGCCAAATCATTGGATTTAAGAAGCAGCTCACCTTTATATCGTGTAAGGAGCTGCTTCAGGGTTAATTTTTGGTCTGGGTCTGAATCTCTGACAACTGCATCAGTGCCTTCCAGAATGCCAGCACGTCTCAGGTCCTCCTCCACTTCTTCAAATGCAGTTCTTTTGTGCCTTCCATTCTGCTTGTTTTCTTGCTTTGTCTTGCGCCTGTAAGGACTACTGTCCTCTAAAACATACCTGAACAGCAGGAGGACATTTAGTGGTGTAGAAAGAAGCCTTACAGTCTCCTTCTAATCATTAGCTACAGAGATAGGGTATCAAAAGTATTTATATATAAATTTGAGAGAAACTTTGTATAAGTGGGTTGCAAAACCATAGACAGTATCAAGGTCAAGGTGTCCTTCCATACTGGGATGTCTTTTAAAAGCTGCAATGCAAAGAACTAGGATTGCAACCTTGATCTTGACAGCTAAGTGGGCAGCTCAGAGCAACAATCCACAAGTAATTTACAATAGCTGATCCATTTACTATCTGGACTGTCTGGGCTGCTGTGACTCCCCAGTAACTACAAATGGTAACAAGAAACTGGTACTTGAGCCTCAAGGTAGGGCTCACAAAAAGGAATTGTTTGGTATCCTGCATTGTTCACCCACAGCGCTGAAATCTGCCTTCAAGTTTCTTTTGCTTGCCAACATCTAGCCACCACTGAAACAAGCAAAGCACAAGCACTGACAAACTGTTCATTGCAAAGCTCACCTTTTCTGGAGTACTTCTGTAGTGTCTAATGCAGAAAGGCTTGGTTTTGGCATGAGACCCTAGAGCCCACTGAAGTGTAAGTATGGTTTAAAGTGAGTGCTTTAGTACAACTCCAAGACTGCAAGTGAGGGGGGAGATTTGAGAGGATCTGATTTTTAAATTTATGTACAGAACTACAGCAGTCTCAAGGTCAAGAATGCACCTCAAAGGCCAAATACATCCGAGAATGTTTGGCAATTCCATACCTTGTCATTGCTATCACATCTTCCAGAAAAAACTGATCCACAGGAAATGTTCGGCCTAAAAGGAAACATGAGAATAAATCTACATGCCAGATAACACACAAAGAGGAAAAATACAGAAGATGTTGATCATTTCACACAGGCTTCACAGCTCTCATCTATACTGCACTCTTCAACACAATTTCTGTCTAGGACAAGCAGTAGATGTTTTCCTAGCATGGTTTGGCAACATGCACTTACACAGTCATAGAAGGGCTGATACAATTACAAGAACATACCCAGGAGGCTATGTGTTTCTGTCATGCTTCATGTAATAACTGAGCAATTTAAAAGTCACATTTGGCTTAATGTGTACATGTTCAGCTGGATCCTCTCACTGCTTCTTTATTCACAAGGATAGAGAAGGGTCTTCAGTTGTGGTGAAACCAGCTCAGGGGAACGACGTCATGCATGCCATGTCCTTTGTGTCTTTTGGGGAAAGAAATTCTTCCAGTATAGAGACAGCACAAAAAAGGCTTCATTTCCAAGTCTTCTCTCTCCTAAATCTCATTGGTCTTTCCTTTTAACCCCTTGGAATCACAGTTCTTGGAATCACAATTCCTCATCTTGTCACTTTGCAAATTAGCCCCTTGCACTTGAATTGACAAACACATTGCAAGCAGAAATACTGAAAACAAACCCCTGAGACAATGAATGTGACAAGACAATAAAAATGAATGGTTTTCACCTGGTACGTTAATAATTGGACAGGATTGAAAGTATTGAGAAAAAAGCTCTGCATTCAAGGTGGCACTCATTAGTATAACGCGCAGGTCTGGCCTCTGAACCATTACATCCTTCAAAACCAGCAGCAAGAAGTCACTGAAGGAAATAAGAAAAGGACATTTGAATTTCTTTGGTGTTAACTTCCAGAGGCTCTTCTTTCCTCCCCATTCTGTTCACCTTCCTGGTGCTTTCAACAGCACAGCAATACTATCACAGAAGCATGAGCTTCTCAGAACGGCTGGAGGCTAATACTGCAGTAAATTAATGGAAGGCAATCTGCTTACTTTTTGGTTGTCCCTTACTAGAGAGTGTCATGATTACTTGGTAAATTCATTTAAGCAACAAAAAGCTCTAGCTTCCTTATAAATTAATTACCTTAATGATAACACAATGCCACTAGATAACAAATTAACTCAAAGTAACAGACAAGTCCTTGTTGCTCCTTTTCCTCACTGGAAGAGTAATTCAAACTTACCCACTCTTCCCTGCTCACTGTATCCTTCTCAACATATTTCCAGCCTTTGCGGCACACCTAGAAGACTGGCTTGGAGTGATTTTTAGATGAGAAGGAAGAAGAATCCTTAAGAGATGCAAGCCCTTTTATGAGGCTAAAATATAATCTGAGCTGTGGAATAACAGGTCACAGACAAAGCCTCCAGGAAACCTGCTGCATTGCAATGTTTCACAAGGAAAACATAAAAGGATCCTTGCCACTTAGTTTACAGAGATACCGACAGACGTGATCTTTTGCCTAGCATCAGCAGGTAAATGGGGCAGAAGGCTGCGGGAGGCTGGAGTAGGATAGGATGAGACTGGAACTAGTAAAATCTATAGACTGGAAGAGAACTCAAGCAGTTGTCCCATGCAGGTGCTCTGCTGACACCTGCATCAGGAGAAGTAATTCCCAAAAGGGCATGTGAAGAGTTCGGGTATTTGGAAAAAGCTGAAACAAGAGAAGAATAAGAACCACACAACTGTGGTTAAAAAGCTACTTAACCAGCACCATCTAAAACCTCTTTTCAACACCACTGCAACGTGATGGCAGATTGGAGGCACAGAGATTTAAGAAAGATGTGATTTCTTTGCAAGCTGCTGCAACACAGCTGCCTACTGTCCAAAGACAAGAACCTACAACCAGACTCCTTCCACCATTCCACGCTACTGCCACAAGATCAACAAGTTTGTCTTCAGTTACTTGCACCTTAGTCACCTTGATCCTTCTGACTATGGGTTTGGGTTTTTTAAATTTTGCTTACAGGATAAGAGGTTATTTACCTTTCTTCTGTTCTTTCATGAACTTCATCAACAATGACGTGTGTGATTCCCTGCAAAGTCAGATCTCCTTCCAGCCTTCTCAACAGCACACCAGTAGTGCAGTACAAGAGTCTGGTAGCTGAGGACTTGAACAGTAAGACAAAGCATTCAGTTGACTCTGTGCAGCTTAATATAGTGCAAAGAGAATATGTGTTGCATTTTATTTCAGCTGAGTGCCAGCTTTGACAGAAAGGGAATGTGCAAGCCCTGCTGGAGACGGGCTGAATGATTTCTCGTTCTTGATTAAAACTAAAGAGCATCAGCTTCTTACCAAGAGGCATTGCTAACTCTATGGGGTAAACAAAAAATCTGAACTGTTTTTCCTGTGCAAGTTGCTTTCTGATAAACAACTAGGAACTCTGTCCTTAGAAAGACGTAGTTAATCTCTTTTATAACAGTTATTGAAAAAAGCAATCAGCTGCAACATAGACAAAATTTCACTTCCAACACAGCAGTTTGATTCAACCTCCCCCTTCTGGCTGACTGAAGCTGTACCCTTCAATCTCCACTTGGAAGACAAGTGGAAATAGAGACAAGCAGAAAACAAGTCAGTAGCCTTCCAGAGGGCAGAAATATTACTCCTATTCTCAGACCCCTTCACCTGTCTCAACAGAAAGCAAAACGACACAAGACATAGTACTGTACTCTCATTCTGTAAAGTGGACTGTGCAACTTGAGATGCAATAAAACATAGAACATATTTCATAATATAATATCAAATACAGGTGATACAGACTTGCTTGTCTCACTATATGGCAGAGATTCTATATGCTAGAGAAGCACTAAGCACATTTTAGTAGAACCAAATGAAAACTAACAAGCAAAGTATATTCACCTTTACACTCTCTAGACGGATCTGATAGCCAACAGTGAGTCCAATCCTTTCTGTTCTTTCTTTGGCTACACGTTCAGCCACAGAAATGGCAGAGATCCTACGCGGCTGAGTGCAGATGATGTTTGCAACTTTGCTTGGAGATCCTTGCAATGAAGCGTCCAAAATAAACTGAGGAATCTGAGTGGTTTTGCCACATCTGCACAACAAAATAAGGATTAGAAACAAACCGAAACAAACAAGCCACCAACTCAACACCTTCCATCCATGTAACTTAAGATGACTGCGTTCCACTTGAAATTTGCTTTGTGTCATTTGTGTCATCCTTTACATGACCTTCACCTAGGACTCTTGTCACTGGTTACAGATGGATCACAAACCTAACCTTTTCAGGACACAAATACATGTTTCCCATTCTTTGGTGTATACTCTGAAACATAAATTCTGTATGTGTAATCACACTTACCCTGTCATGCCACTCACAACAAGAACTTGGTGGTTCCTCAGCAAATCAAGAATGTTTTCCCTCTCTTGCCATGCAGGGAGTTTCTGTCTTTCACACAACATGGACTGGAAGTGCCTAGAAGACTGATGCAAAAAAAAAAAACAAAACAACAGACAGCAGGGCAGTAAGAACACCACTGGAGTGGAACAGAATCACCTGAAACAGCATCCCGCGGCTTAAATACTTATTTCTCTAAAGCAAGCATGAAAACAGACGTTCCGTTCTGTACAGCATACCTTTTTCAGACGAAACTGTGTGCAAATTTTAACATTGTCGTTATACAGAGACTTTGCCTGCACATCATACTTTCTGGAAAGTTTTTTCTTGAGGTTCACGTAACTGTCATCTTCCACAACAACTTGTTCAGGCTCATCCTCCTCCTCCTCTTGTGTCACCTCCTCTTCCCGAGGCTCTGACACTGCTGAGGCTTGAGACGACATGTACAGTTCAGCATAGTTGTTATTAAGGAACAGGACTCCATCAGCACTCCAGATGCTCCAGGAGCATTCTCAACAAAAAACCTTGTTAGACTGGAGCTGAGAGCCTGCATGACTGTTTCTGACATGCATTTAGTTCAACACTACCTGTAACCTCCCTTTGCCCCATCAAACAAACCACAACTTCTCCAGCTCCAACCCACTCGTCACTACCAGCTGTGCTCTGCAACACCATGGTCCAGATGGCCACGTGGTGAACCAGACCAGTGACTGGTTTGCCCTCCTCAACATTTTTCACGTGTCTCAGCTCCCCTCTCCAGTTCACCACATGACCACTTCTGTGAAGCACAAGAATGTGACAGCAGCAACAGCTTAAATTAATTAAAACTACACTGTAGCATTAAGTTTTAAGCCACTGTCAAGTACACTTAAATCAAGACTGAAACTAGACCAGGTACTTTGGTGCCTCCTGCCTATCAACTGAAGTAGGATTTGCTCAGAGAGTAAGCCAGCCCTTGAAAGTTTTAAGACTATATTTATCTAAACAAGGTATTTTAAAACATAAGAAAGATCATTTGGAATCTCCAATTTCAATTTCTGGAACAAAGCTGTCTTTCTGTGGAGCTATTAATAAAAATGGAATAATTTGTTTCACTATTAAAAAAAGAATAGGCTGTCACTATTTAGGTGCTCTAAAATGTGATTGAAAACTCTCTTGCAGAAAGTTTGCCTCAGATAAAACAGTTTAGGAAGTGAGAGCTTGAAAGTCATCTCTGTCACGAAGCTGCTGTCACCTTGCCCTAAGTGACGCAGTCCCAACTCTCCCCTTGTGCAATCAAACTAGTTGCACTTGCACGCATAAAAAAGGATAGAACCACTTGGAACACTTACTGAGCCTTAAATCCACCTTTACAAAATTAATTTTGAGGAGAGAGTGATTGGTGATTTTAAGTAATTTTTTTAAAACGTGTTTCTGAATTGATGAGTAGCAGAGGCACCAAAGCTTGCAAGCAACCTTCCCCATTCCCCTCCAAGCACACTTTGATCAAGTCTGGTGAACTCACCCCACATCTCTCAATGGCTTTTTATTGATTGTATGGGAATAGGCATCGGTCACTCTGCCAACCCAAACTCAGTGGCTCTGCGCTCCATTAACTCAGTTCTTGACCAGCAGAACACCTCTCTGCTGCAGCTTTATTATGGAAGGGACTTCCTGAGGCATAGGCACATTATGGATCTGGCTTACCACATGACCTTAACCTCCAGGAACAGATTTGGAGCAGATGCCTGAATTGGGCTCTCTACCTTCTTTTTTTTTTTTTTTTTTTTTTTTAAGAAATAATTTTGACTGTTCTTAGCCCAGAAATCATAGGGGAAAAATTGGTGTACCTTCAGACGTTTGATTTGAACCAGATGGACTCTCTGTCTGCAGCTTTACCAAAGGTGTCGTCAGCAGGGGCACAGGAGGAACGCTATACTTGTGGTGAGTATTTTTAAGTAACTCGCTTATTTCGGATTCATCTTCTAAGCAAGTCACTAAGGTGTACACCACTGGCTCATTAGCCTTTGCAGCTATCAAGGCCTTTCCGAAGAGGAATTCAGCAATATGCAAACGACAAGCAAGAGGTAGATTCTCGTTGGTGGAATAAAATGCCACAAGAGGTGCTTGGAGTGGATACTTGTTTTCTTCAGGAAACCTTACTTCAAGTTCATATATGGGACCATCGTTTGACCTGAGATGAGCATCATCTACACAGTTCCTGGCTGGTTTTAGTGGGTGGTTTGGAGGGAATTCATGTCCAAATCTGCATTTTGAACCAAACCTGCAGCCTCCTTGGAGATAAAATTTACATATTTCCTTTGAAGTTTGCTTTGCTGCATCCCCAGCACCCTTTTGTTTAGATTTGTCATGTCTCTTTGCCAGGTACTCCAATTCCAAACTAAAAGTCCAAACTCGGTTTTGAATTCTTTCTACAAACTTTTCTCCATAGATTGACCGGAGGACAAAAGCCTCTTCTTGTCTCTGTTCTAAACACTCTACTTGGCTGGCTTCAGCAGCTGTTGCAGAAACCTCCATCTGCTCTCCATATCTTTCGGTAAAGCACTGCAATATCAAATACTCCAATGACGCCCCAATATTTCCATTGCAGGATCTCAGTACTGTCCTACAATGCTCACTGTCAAACCCATACCTGCAACAAAACAGAGACAATGTGGCAACACATGAGTGACAGAAACTTGTATAAAGCAAAATAGCCACAGATCTGCTTGACTAGGCTTACAGCAGGGAAGCACGTATGGCATGAGATACTACTACTACTATTGGGGGGAAAAAAAACCTACACCAAAATATTTATGCTATTTTAAATGACAGCAGCAGGCAGTAATTTGGTGTCTGTGAATGCTCATCTGTTGTTTATAAGGCAACTAATTATGTGGCAACTATCTCCCACCTCAGAATGTAGCACATAATAGTTACAAGATCAGATTTCTCAGTTAAACTTTATAAATTAAACTCTTCAGAAAAAAACGATTCCTCTCACATATAAACCACTCTCACAGCAAACATAGTTAATAAATGCTCATATCTGAGCAAAATGGATAAAGAACACTTACAAGGTTTTGAAACATTACATATCTGGAAGAAACAGACATATTACATAAGCTTTCCCAATATTTGTTTCATTGCTTTGGAGAAAGAACTGAAAATTTCACTGAAAAAAGGCTGAAGTGATTCATTTACATAAAACCATTATTTTAAATTCATCTAGTTGAGGATTAAATTTGTAGGAGATACAACCTCATCAGTTCTGCACAGAGAACTTCCCTGGCATCAAAAGGAAGTCCAAGCACTAAGGGGTTACGGTATCGAGACATGATTTCTCTCTTCAGGATACAAATTATTCACTGAAAAGCATCACCTGGAGAGTTTGTGCACAGCAAACGAAGACACTTCACTTTCCACAACTCTGTGCTCAGCTGGCTCAGCAGACAGCCTTGGTTTTACGTCAGAAACCTCCTGATCTGCTGACCAGCACTGTTCATCATCAAGGTAATCGGGTTCGTCATCGTCTTCACCAGAACCAGCTACTCTGATAAAAGGAATTATCAAATTAAAATGAAACATGGTAATATTATTGAGCAGACACAAAACTCCACCTCTGCAGTTTTAAATCCTCCATTTAAGTGGAGGATTCTGCTACACCTTTCCCAGAGTCAATACTATAGAAGAACACAGCAGATTCAAAACCACAGGATTCGACACCAAAATAAAAATTAAGGGAAAAAAGAATACTGTTTTAATTTCTAACAATGTGCCTGGTAAAGCATGCTCATCTAGAAGAGCTAGAAGTAGTGCCTCCATTTAAACTAACTCTGATTCAGGAGTCAGCTCCTGCCCTTGAAGCTCCTGAAGAAGTTCTTTCACTCTTCTCTGATTCTCCGATGTCATGTGTATGGTCTGCAGAGGCATTCTTGCTTCAGGTCTCTGTTTCATTTGCCCTCCTCTTCTGGCAGGGGCACTTGATCTAAAAATTAAAATAGAACACAATAATGACTTACTTGTCTGGCTCAAAGGATCTTGAATGAACTGGGATGTGTTAGGACCCAACCTTGTAATTCAAAACAGGAAATCCAAAGGAAGACAACCTAAGGATTATTCAGTTGGGTTCTTTCTTATGTGACCAGGATGTGTGTGTCTGTATCTGTGCACACACACGCATGTATATACGTATTTTATCCTATGTCAAATCCAGAGTGATTCAATAAACACCTTGCTAGCTAAAGCCGTTCTCAGACTACAGTACAACCACACATTTCTAAGCTACATTGGTCAGAATACATGCAGAATACTAAATTAATTCTAAATTGCTTATTTTCCATGGCCCAGCTTCTGCTTTGTAATACATAAAAATGAATATCCTGTGTTTATTAGTGTTTTCTGATCAAAGACATTCTGAAATTACTTTATGACCAAAGAAAATTGGAGGTTATAATCTTTTTTAAAAAAACCCTACTTCCCACACATAAAAACTGCTTCATACTGAAACAGCTTCATGATCCTTTCACTCTTCTGTATATTCAAAGATGTCCAAAAACCAGCCCCAAAGTATTGCAAATATCTCTATGCCAAACCCCTCCAAATTAAAAGAAATACCTGGATTCCAGCCTTGGTTCCTCAAAGAGACAAAAATCATCTCCATCATCCCAAATTTTGGTTGAACATTTCCTATTTCCACCAAGCTGAGACTTGTTTGAATGGCCACTGCTGCTGCCTCCTCCTCTTCCACTGCCTCCTCTCCCTCTTCCTCTTCCTCCTCCTCTGTTGGGCCTTCCTCTTCTCCTCCCTGTTGAACTCATGTTCTTTTGCTGTGGAAGAGAACAAAAACAGTCCTTAGTTACGAAGTTGTTTTAGTACATTTAGTACAAATGTCCAGGCACACATCGCATTACTTGTTTCTCCTTGTGACAAGAGAAGATACTGTCTCAACCCTTAGTTAATTACCTGTACGCTGGTGTATTTGCATGCACCTGAAGCAAAACACATTCTTCTAGAACACTGTTAAACAAGTTCCGTGGTTTTAGAAAATAAAAGTAATACTCCTCACAGCTGTTCAACCAAAAACCGCAGGATCTCTGGCAAAAGGACAAGCCTACCAGCAGTGTCGCCTAGTCTGGGAGCTCCAGTTCTGCCACTCGCATGGACATGGGAGCCCAAAGGACAAACTTTCAGGGGAACTTCCACAGCAGAAAGCAGCCTGTGCCCTGTCACTTTTCAACTTGGGAGTTTGCAGGGCTGAGTAAAAAGGTCGAAGGGGAGCTGAAGCCAAAGACATAGTTTTGTTTCCACATTAACCTGCTCCTGACCCATCCCCTTCTGGAAGGAGCTGCCCAGACGGCCGAGTGTCCTGTGAAGCCTGGGCAGGGGAGCGATCAGAGGCCTGTCCTGGAAAACAGAAGCCCTCCTGCCCTTCTCACAGCAGGATCTTCACCAGTTCTGACACATCAAGCTCGTCAGTATTAAGCAGTAGCTGTCAGTGACAGAATGGCCCAACATTAACATATGCCCCAGCATCATGCTCCTGCAAATGGAAAGCTATTGCAGGGCCAGCTGAGCAGCTGTGGACACTCTGGCAGGAGCTTATTACCTGGATCTTTGCACTGGCACCTCCAAAGCCAGGACAAGAACTGAGGTCGCTATGCACGAGCAACAGCTCAAATGAGGGCTTGGAGAGCAGCAACAGTTTGGCGCTTGGAAAGACGCAAACTGTCCTTTTTGTGGCAGTTCCCCCTGCTGGATCTCCACCAGGTCAGGACAGGACAGGATTTAACACCCAAGCTGACCCCGCTCAGAGCATAAGTGAGGGAGCCCAAGCGGGTGAGCACGGCAGCCTGACACAGACACTTGCAGCTGTCCCTGGGGACGCTGGCACATGGGGTCTCCGCGTTCTTCCTCTCAACACACAGCACGGAGCCCCCGGCACAGAACAGCGCTGCTCCCCTGGGTCACTTCCTTGACGGCTCCAGCCCCTCCCAGCGTCCCCCGCCTCGCACACCTCCTAGGGGGTGTCCGGTCACCAGCACCTCGCACCCGGGGGTCCCCAAACCTCCTCTTCTCGCCTTCACTGCAAGGTCCCCGCTTCCTCCTCCCGTCTGTGTTCCCGGTACCCCATCCCCTGCCCATCCACCTTTCCTCAGCCTCCTTCACGGCTTCCCCTGCGCACCCCTTCCCGCCCGCTCTCCACGGCGCCACCACACCCTTCACATCCCCGGGGACGCCCATGCCTCTCCCTCTGCCCGGCTCCCACCTCTCCGTTCCGCACCGGCCCGGCGCACAGCTCTCTGACCCCGAAGCGCCTACCTTTCACTTCCGGGTCGCCAGCGCCGCTAGCAACCGCGAACACTTCCGCCTGGCAACTGTGGTCGGGAGCGCTTTTATCCCCCCCGCCGCCGCCACGGCCGCCCATTCCTCTCACACGGTGCCCCGCGGACAGGATTGAGGGTTCCCCTAAAAAAGGTCGCACACTCAAGCAGCACACTGATAATCATGTGCCGTTTCAAGCTGCTGTGTATTTGAATATATATTTGTATATATATTTGAATTTCAGCCAACAGTTACCACAGGGAAACTGGTGGTTTCTTTCTCAACAGATGCTGCAGCTTTTAAAGTGTCTTTCATATTCGCAAATAAAGACAAATATTGTAAGAAAATCTTGGTAGGTGCTAATTCCTTTTGCAAAACTAAGTGTATGAGATTAAAACGGAGGAAACCTTTACCAGTTTCACGGTGAGAGTTATGTAGGTGACAAGTGACCCTGAGGATGAGCAGCTGAGGTGGGGAGGCTCCTCTAGAGATCCCCGGTGCCCTGGACATGCATGGCTGCCCTGGACCACATCCCATCGGCTCTTGATTATCTCCAAGGACAGAGACTCCACAACTCCTCTGGGCAACCTGTGCCAGGTTGGAGTTTAAGGCATAAATTTTTACTAGCAAAAATGGCCTATTACCCAGGTAACACACGGCTTTGGATGTGTAAGAGCTTCCCACAGACATACAGAAGATGCCGTGGGGGAGTTTCCTCAGGGTCTTCCTGCAGATAGACATAACCACTACCCCTGATGGTCCATTTGGGTCTGCTCTGCCCCACGCCAGCTCCCCACCACCCTCACAGTGGGGCTCAGTGGTGGTGGAAGAGCAGCTAACAGGCCTGCTGCTGGCTCACACCGTGTGCGGCACTTAGAGGTGTCTGCTCCAGCGGGGCTTGCATGCTCCAAGGGTCCACCTCTGGGAGCAGTCTGTCCACAGGAGATGGAGGGTCAGCTCTGGGAGAAATGGCTCTGCGCAGCAGAAGGTAGGTTTTAGCGTCTCAGATGCTCTCTGTTTTGAAGTGGAAATACCTGAATTCTATCACTCTCATTTTCTACAGGGGGAGTGCAAAAGGACGCCTTCAAATATTCAGCTCATTTTGCTAGGATTTGGAAAAATCTTAGGCCCTGTGGTTTCTTAACAAAATGAAAAACCATCACATTATCAGCAGACCAAAACATACTGGGCCATTTGAACCAAAGCAGCTGATGGATCATTTGGTAATATAACAACCTGCAGCCCTTTTCCTTAAAGCTGCCTTCAGGAAAATCTCTGAAATGTTTTGTTCATAGATTTGTCAAGCTGCATGTTTTTCTTTTTATTCACTAAAAAAACAACTTCCCTAGCTTGAGCTGTTTGTTGAATTCCCAGGTATCTTTGACTCACCAAAAATGCACTTCCTGATAAACTCCTTCAGAATTATCGTTTTATATTGTTCAATTTTGTTATTTTTTGCTCCTGAAATAGTGTTCAGGTGTGAGCTAAATAGAACTAATTTTCTGTTTAGTGATTTTACTTTTCAGCTCAGTCTCTTCTAAGTGGCTGAACTTGCTGAAACCAGCAGATCACGAAGGTCTCAACCCTTCCATCTTGGAGCCCTTCCATCTGTCTTGATCCTGCAATGGCCAAAGTCTGAGCAGAACCCTGCTAGTTCGTCTGCCTCTGATCCTGATTCGTGTGTCCCTGCATCCTGCTCCCACCTGCTGCTGGGTCCAGTCTGGGACTTTTCCAGTGCCCTGCTCCACAGAGCCTCTGGTGACGTATTCGTCATTGGTGGGGGGGAGGGGAGAGGATTTTATGTTGGTTTTGTATCTATATTTGTACATATCTGTATATGTTTCATTATTTTCCAATTTACATCACTATCCTGTAGTAACAGTATTATTGTTTCATTAAATCTGTTAGTTTTATTTTCCAGCCCATCAAGTCTCTCTCCCTTATTCTCTTTCTCTTCCCTTCTGGGGAGGGGAGAGGGGTTAATAGAGAGAGTCTGTCCTGGATTTTGTGGCCAGCCCAGCCCTAAACCACACCAAGTGACACAGCACCAAGATAGCCCTACAATAAAACCACCAACATTCAGATCATTGGTGGTGAAGAAGAAGGACAGAGGAAAATAAGTGCTGTCTTTGTAAATAAATTTCTCTTTTCCCTCCTAGAACGGCCAATGCATT
>NW_010166113.1:0-1407 GCF_000695765.1 Mesitornis unicolor
TTTCTTACCCTTCTCAAAAAGTTCCTCTGCTCTGTTACCCCAGAAAATGATGTCATCAATGTACCGTAGGTGGTCCGGAGCACCACCGCTCTCCAGTGCAGTCTGGACCAGTCCATGGCAGATCGATCTGAAGACATTCCCTGAATCCAGCAGGGTTTAAGCCACGGCTTCTGAACCAAAGTCTTTATGCAATAGACTACAGCCTGTGTTTGGACTATGACAAGTGTGCTGCTGAGAACTGGTTTAGGTGGAACAGGAGCAGAAATGGCTGCAGAGAAGATGACTTTGGACCATATCAAGGCTACAGTTCTGTTTGCTTTGGAAGCCTGAGCTAAGAAGCAGTCCCACCATAAAAGAGACTGAGCAACATCAGCACACATATACGGCACACATTGCCTCCATGGTAGTACAACTGAGAAGAGTCTATGCGTACCCTGAAGACTTCCTGAAAAACCCCAAAAATGCCACGAAAAGGTGTTAAAAGCACAGATTTCTGGAAGCCCTTGATTTCAGTACACCAATGCTGTTAGAGCATGCAAGCAGGTTCAGTACCTTTGATCCATCCCCATCAGCTCCAAGTCAGAATATATCCTCCCATGTACTTGAACCAGGTACAGGCTGTCTGGAGCAAGATGATAACAATAATAAGGATAACAATAATAAGGATAACAATAATAAGGATAACAATAATAAGGATAAGAATGATGTAAGCAGAGGCACCAGGTAGTACCAGTTTTCTCTCCTATTATCTGCTTGCAGAGGCCAATTCACATCAGATGGGGTTCAGTAAGTAAATGGCAATAAGATAACAATCCAGACAGCTTCATTGTTATCTCAGTAGGTTTACACCAACTAATCCCCCCAAAACAAACTGTATTTTGCATACAGCAGCTCACACAAGTTCATCAATGTGCATCTGGCCACCTACATTATATGCTGCAAAGGTGAATTCTTCTGAAGGGGACTGTCCAGCATGAAGCTAGCAAAAATTATTTTTTTCTTAATAAGAAAGGTAGCATTTAAACAATAGTTTTGAGCTAGGAAGTAGAAGATACTAAATTCTTACAAAATGAAGGTTCAGTTGGAGGTAAGTGCAGCACCTGGAGAGAAAAACAAGCTGATCCTTCTGAGCAGTTTAAAAATGAAGAGCCCTCCCACCTTTGGCAAGCAAAATATAGTTTTGGTTTTCACATACCGTCAGTTATGAGTGCTGACACAACCAGCAGTCAGGAGAGCCTCAGGCAGATTTCACAGGCAGCGGTCACAAATTACAGCAGAAGCGTGGTGTGCCATGTTCCCACTGAAGCGCAGTTTCCATTGTCTAATATCAACAAGCAATAACTGACCACATAAGGTGTAATACTTGATAATCTGTTTGATATCAGACCCAATGAGAATTGCCAGGCA
>NW_010166114.1:0-251 GCF_000695765.1 Mesitornis unicolor
CTGGGCCCGTTTTTGGTGGGAAAGTTGGTTCTGGGTCCAGTTTTGGTGGGAAAATTGGGTCTGGGGCCTGTTTTTGGCGGGAAAACTGGGTTTTGGGCCCGGTTTTGGTGGGAAAAGTGGGTCTGGGGGCTGGTTTTGGCGGGAAAAGTGGGGTTCGGGCCTGGTTTTGGTGGGAAAATTAGGTCTGGGGCCTGGTTTTGGCGGGGAAACTGGGGTTTGGGCCTGGGTTTGGCGGGGAAAGGGGGGTTGGG
>NW_010166114.1:277-2797 GCF_000695765.1 Mesitornis unicolor
TGGTTTTGGCGGGAAAAGTGGGTTTGGGGCCCAGTTTTGGCGGGAAAATTGGGTCTGGGGCCTGTTTTTAGTGGGAAAACTGGGGTTTGAGCCTGGTTTTGGCGGGAAAAGTGGTTTTCAGGACAAGTTTTGGTGGGAAAAGTGGTTTTCAGGCCCTGTTTTTGGGGACGGGGAAATTTCGGGTGGTTCTGGGTGGTTTGGGGTCCCCACCTTGAGGTTCTTCCTCCTTATTTCTGGGGGAGTCATTTTTGGGGATGGCGCTATTTTTGGCGGGAAATGTGGGGTTTCTGGGCCTGTTTTTGGCGGGAAAACCGGGTTTTGGGTCACGTTTTGGTGGGAAAAGTGGGTCTGGGGCCCCGTTTTTGTGCAGGGCGGCATTTGGGGGTCAGTTTTGGTGGTTTGGGGGTGATTTTGGGTGTTTTTGGAACAATTTCGGGTGTTTCGGGGTGATTTTGAGTTTTCTGGGGTGACTTGCGGTATTTTGAGAGTGATTTTGGGTGGTTTGAGCACGATTTTAGGTGGTTTTCAGATGTTTTGGGGTGATTCTGGGTGGGTTTGGGGGTGGCTTTAGTGGTTTTGCGGTGATTTGCACTGTTTTGGGGTGATTTTAAAGAGTTTTTGGTGTGAAATTGGGTGGTTTTCGGGTCATTTTGGGTGGTCTGGGGGTGATATGGGGTGATTTTGGGTGTTTTGGGAGCGATTCTGGGTCGTTTTGGGGTGATTTTGGATGTTTTGAGGTGAATTTGGGGGGTTTGGGGGTGACTGAGGTGATTTGGGGTGCTTTGGGGATGATTTTAGGGGGTTTTGGGTAATTTGGGGTGTTTCTAAGGTGATATTGGGTGGTTTGGTGGTGATTTTGGGTGGCTTTGGGGTGATTATGGGTGGTTTTGAGGCCATTTTGGGTGGTTTAGGAGTGATTTTGGGTGGCTTGGGGGTGGTTTTGGGGTGATTTTGGGTGTTTCTGGGGTGATTTGGGGTGTTCTGGGGTGATTATGGGTGGTTTAGGGGTGATTTTGGGTGGTTTGGGGGTAATTTTAGAGATTTTGGTGTGACTATGGGTGTTCAGCGGTGACTTTGGGGTGATCTGGGGGTGATTTGGGGTGGTTCGGGGGTGATTTTAGGGTTTTGGGGGTGACTGGGTGTTTTGGGGGTGATTTGGAGGTGATTCTGGGTGTTTTCAGGGCGATTTTGGGGTGATTTGGGGTGTTTAGGGGTGATCTTGGGTGTTTCTGGGATTATTTTGGGAGTTCTGGGGTGATTTGGGGTGGTCGTGGGGTCATTTTGGGTGTTCCTGGGGTGACTGTGGTGGTTTTGGGTGTAACTTTACTTGTTTATGGGGTCATTTTTGATTTTTTAGGAGTGACTTTGGGGTGATTATGGGTGGTCATGGGGTCATTTTGGGTGGTTGTGGGGTAATTTTCAGGGTATTGGGTGTAGCTTTAGTTGGTTCTGGGGTCATTTTGGCTGTTTTGGGGGTTTTGGGTGTAATTTAAGTTGGTTTCAGGGTCATTTTGGATTTCTGGGGGTGGTTTGGGGTGGTTTGGGGGTAATTTTTGGTGTTTTGGGGTGATTCTGAGTAGGTTTGGAGTCTTTGGGTGTTTCTGGGGTGATTTTGGGTGATTTCGGGTGGTCGTGGGGTCATTTTGGGTGTTTTAGGGATGATTTTGTTGGTTTTGGGTGTAACTTTAGTTGTTTATGGGGTCATTTTGGATTTCTGGGGGTGATTTTGGGGGGTTTTGGGGTCATTTTGGGTGTTTTAGGGATGATTTTGTTGGTTTTGGGTGTAACTTTAGTTGTTTATGGGGTCATTTTGGATTTCTGGGGGTGATTTTGGGGGGTTTTGGGGTCATTTTGGGTGTTTTAGGGATGATTTTGTTGGTTTTGGGTGTAACTTTAGTTGTTTATGGGGTCATTTTGGATTTCTGGGGGTGATTTTGGGGGGTTTTGGGGTCATTTTGGGTGTTTTAGGGATGATTTTGTTGGTTTTGGGTGTAACTTTAGTTGTTTATGGGGTCATTTTGGATTTCTGGGGGTGATTTTGGGGGGTTTTGGGGTCATTTTGGGTGTTTTAGGGATGATTTTGTTGGTTTTGGGTGTAACTTTAGTTGTTTATGGGGTCATTTTGGATTTCTGGGGGTGATTTTGGGGGGTTTTGGGGTCATTTTGGGTGTTTTAGGGATGATTTTGTTGGTTTTGGGTGTAACTTTAGTTGTTTATGGGGTCATTTTGGATTTCTGGGGGTGATTTTGGGGGGTTTTGGGGTCATTTTGGGTGTTTTCCAGGGGGATTTGGGGGGTTTTTTGGGGGCGCCCACCTTGAGGTTCTTCCACCAGTACTTGCGCTTGAGCTTGGCGGCGCTGGTCTCGAACTGGGAGGCCCCTTGGTTTTGGGTGTAACTTTAGTTGTTTATGGGGTCATTTTGGATTTCTGGGGGTGATTTTGGGGGGTTTTGGGGTCATTTTGGGTGTTTTCAGGGTGATGTTGGGGTAATTTGGGGTGTTTAGGGGTGATCTTGGGTGT
>NW_010166115.1:0-1705 GCF_000695765.1 Mesitornis unicolor
TCTCGCTCAGTCCATGCTGAGCCTGTGGACCAGCCCCAGACCTTTCTCAATGACCTGCATCGCTGCTGGGGCAAACGTGGCTCCACTGTGTGCAGCAAGCAGGGATGGAGGTACCTGCCCTGCACACCCTCACTGCTGCGCAGGGAGTGTTTTAGGTGGCTCCCGCAGAGCCAGGCATTGCCCCGAGCCAGCTCCAGCCCAGCACAGCAGCCAGGTGAGGGAGCCACCCCTCAGAGCCACCTCTTCCCACACCAACTCTCACCAGGAATTTCTCGTTCGTGTGTGGAAAAAAGGCATTTGCTTGAATGATGTCCTGGGACTTGATTTTCCAGGCTTGACTCATTCTTTGGAAGGAATGCGGGGTGTCTGAAACCAGGGGATATTCTGCAGGCTTCAGAAAGGAAAACAAATGCCTGATCCATCCGTCAGTCCGTCCGTCACCTCGGTGCTCAGGTGTCATGGAGCAGAAAGAGAGGGACAGGGAACAAAGGAGAGCAAGGAAGGGGCATCCCTGAAGTGCCTAGGGCACAGGAACTCTGCAAGCAGCACATGGCCAGGCACGGGGGGCAGGAGCAGGGAGAGATGGAGCTGGGGCAGGAGATGGGCTTTTACTTCGAGAATGGCACCTTGATGTCTGTACATGGCTGTTAATTAGCACATCCTGGTTTATAATTGCAGAGGTGACCTCACCAGTGGCTAATTCTCGACAAAGAAGAAGAATCTGGGGGCACCTGGAGCACGGTTTGGCATCACAGCCCTTTCCCAGCCGTGATTAATCCCCGGGAAATGTTCTGTGGTCAGGCCATTACCACTCAAATCTGTGGACGAAAATGAATCAGAGCAGCGTATGACTGTGGGAAAATTGTCACCAAACTTGGATGGCTTTGCTTTGTTTCACCACAAAATTATTAATGAAGCATTGAAACGGAGATGGATCTGTGTCTGCAACCTGACGTTAACCCCTTAGTGGACCCTGTCAGGCTGCAAGTAGCTGTGCTCACGGGAGAGCAATTCTGCACTTCAGCTCTTAGCCATGTGGAAATTCTTTAAATCAAGATGGAGAGACTGAGCTGTGAGTTTTACTGACGATGGCTGCCCCGTTGGGGTGTCTGCCTTGGCTGAGCTCCTGCAGTCCTCTCCCAGCCTGCTCCGAGCGGTGCACAAAGCCTGGTGCGGATTCTCCATCCTCCTGCATCCCTCCCAGACATCGCCTCTGCCCTCCTTGGGGTTTTCTGCTCCTGGAGGTTTGTGAGTGGGGGTCTCAGAGTCCCTGCCTTCTCCTCCAGCCCTGCAAAAGCATCTTCTTCATCTCCAAAATCCTGGCATGAGGTCTATGGGGTGGCTGTTTGGAGAGCATCCTTCTCAGAGCTGGACCATGCCATGAATCAGAACGTGTAATGAGATTCTTGGCACCGTGTCTGCCTCTTACAAATGCCTTCTGGAGCAGCTTGCCAGACAGTGCCACAAGTGCAGCCTCCCTTTGCTGCTCGAAAATGAAAGAGAGCTTTGTGAAGCCACCACAACCAAATCTTTCTTGTGGGTGGACAGGCAGCAGCAGTCAGCCTGCATGCAAAGCCCTGCCACAAAGCCTTGGCAGACCACGAAGGGAGAGAGGCAGGGGGTGCAGAGGAGACCAGACACATGGGAGGATGGAGAATGAGAGGCATGTGGTGTGAGGAAGAAGATGCAATGGGGAGAAAGAGTG
>NW_010166115.1:1736-11761 GCF_000695765.1 Mesitornis unicolor
AGGGCTGCAGAAGAAAGATGGGAGAGGGACCGGACCGCACAGCATGGGGCACGCAGCGGAAGGATGCTGGGGTTTGTGTGGAGCTCACCTAACAACCCCAAGGGTCCCCACACATGGGCTGAGATACAAGAGCCACAGAAATAAATCTGTTTATGCTTTGCAGATGATGCCTTAGAGATGGGGCTGGGCTGGGTCCCTCAGCAGGGGAAGAGGACCGGCCAGCAGCCAGCATCTCCACTGAGGGCTGGGAAGGAACAGCAGGTACAACAGAATCAGCGTGAAACCAGGCTTTTGGTGCTGGGGAAAGAGCCACAGTGCTGAACCTGCCTGGAGCAGCCTGCTTGGGGAACTTAGTGCATGGAGGGAATTTAGTTTGGTATATGCATGTATTTTTAAAAAAGGTTTGAGGTAAAAAGAGGCAGAAAAGTGTTTGCATAGCCTCAATTCTGAAATTTCATCTCAAAGCAAAAGTATATATATATACATATTTTGAAGTGTATTCATTTAAAATAATAAAAAAGAGCCCTGAAAAAGGAGCAAATTCTTTGGCTAATAGGATCCACAGGGAAACTAAAAGAACTTAATAGCTCTGCAGTAAGTCTGCGCAGCACCTTCGTGTAGAGGAGCGCTGGAGCGGGAGCGCGGGCTTTGGAGGGGAAGGAGAAGAGAGAGGGGAAAGGAGAGGAACGAGGTCTCAAAAACTGCAAGTGCCTGAAAAACGATGTCAGGTGTCAGAGGGATACTCGAAGGGCCACAGGTTGCTGCCGTGTCACGTTGTCCTGGGGACAGCAGCGGTCCCATCACCCCGACAGGTTCTCGCTGCTTTTGCGCTCGCAGCTCACTGTTGCCATCAGCCCCAACTCATTAGGAAGGGAGACATGTAATTTGCCTATTGTGTCATTAGTGAGCATGGATAATCGGCAGCAATATCACAAACTCGCACGTCCCCATGGCAGAGCCCAGCCAGGCAGAGACTGGGGGGGGCTGGCGGGGGATCGTAAGAGGAGAAATAAAATAAAGTGGTTTTAATTTTTCAGGGAACCAGACTATTTCTGTGGGTGAGAATGGGGCTGGAATGCTTCAGTAATCCAATACGGTGCCAGGCCTGCTTCTGTGGCGCTGCGCCCTGGCGCTGCTAGGGAGCACGTGGAAAAAATACCAAGGCGTTTCGGAGACGAATATACATCTCCTCAGCTACATGGCACACACACATAAAGAAACTTGGGCAAGGTTTCCTAAAGCTCCGTTCAAAATGGGCTGTGACAGCTAACTGCCGTATTTATAATACCTCCCGTTGCACTTTGTGGTTTAAATAGATTCCAATATACTGGATTTTAACTGCAATCCCACTGCTGGTTGTACTCTTCCTCACTGAGTCTATTCTCTCTCTCTTTATATATATATGTACACACTTTTATATATCTATGTGATATACACAGTTGTGGTGACTGTACCACACACTCTGCTGACTTAAATGTTATTTAAAACGTGCAGTAAAACACTGGATGTGCTGACGGTATCCAAGTACCAGAGGCTGAGGGGCAGCACCTTCCCGCAGCAGCAACAGCTCCCAAAGTCAAGGGAAGAGGGGAGGGCCCAGCTTGGGGCTCCTGGGATGATCAAGCTCCATCCCAGCTGTGACCGCTGAGCAAAACCTCAGGTGACACAGGGAAGGCTCACCAGGGGAATTTTTCTGACAGATGAGGCCATTTCAGCAGATCTGCACAGAACCATCCCTGGAGCAGCAGTGCCCTACAGCCAGATTACCCTCATGTCTGAAATGCACCGAGGGAGCAAGTCTTCAAGCACCAACAGTGACTGGCCTGTGCCTATGCCAGGGCACCAGGGAGCATTCCCTGCTCCAGATGTGCAGCACAGCTGTATCTGAACACACAGCAGGGCAAGAGGGTGCTTTGCACCCGCACGATGCAGTGGGTGTCACCACACACGTCCATCTGCAGAATAACAGCGCTCTCTTCCAAGGGAACACCCTGCAATGCTCATAAGAAATTCTTGGTTGCATTGAAGGAAATCATGTAAATATTAGACAGAAACTTATCTCAAACCAGAAGAGCAAATTGCGTATCTTGTGCTGAACAGGAGATATGAAAAACCCTTCTCAGGACATGCAGAGATGCACCAGCGATGTGGCAGATGCTGTGGCACCACTCCCAGCCGGCCTGCATGGCCACTTGGGTACCTGTCACCTATAGGGAACTTGTCACGGCAAAAAATGAATATATATAGCACTGAGGTGGGCTGCGATCATCCTGGTCTTGCAAAGATAGAGGCCACAAAGTAGATTAGATGAAATTGAGCTCTTTTAGAATGAGCTTAATTTTTGAGTGGGTTTGAAGCCAATGTGATATGGTTCTGCCTTCTTGTTATTGCTGGAGTGGCAATTACGGCTTTGCCTGCAAAACCCTCAGCCCAGCTCTGAGCAGGCCCCAGTCACCTCCCACACAAATTCAACATTTCCTTTCTCCATCAGTTTCTATCTCAAGAACAAAATTGGACAAAGCTGCAATAAAGGGAGGAAATCCTGAGACCTTAGGCTATGTTTGTATGTTGAAATTGATCTCCTGGGCTGGAACTGTGATTCATCCACACTACGGTGGAGTAAACCCAGTGTTTTGTATCAAATTAACACAGGAAAATCCCAGTCAAGATTGGGATTTTGCATTTTCCTGTCATCCAGGTCCCTGTAAAATCAGAAGCTTGCCCTGTTGTGTTCATTGCAAAGCCTCCACCATGAGCTTTGGGGCTGGATGCAGGTCTTTGACCCCAGGGACCCTGCTCTGAGGTGCTGGGTTGCCAGAACCACCCCTTCCATCTCTCCTTTATCACCAACTGTGTTGTCTGGCACAGTCAGAGTCACTGCTCTGTTTATTTGGTCATTTTTGGGGGGAAGGGAGGAGGTGAGGGTATAATTTTCAGCAGTCTATGACAACATAATTAGGTAAATATAAATGGAAGAAAAACACACTCTTGAAGTCCAGGGACTTTCACATATTTTCCCTGTTATTCCATCGCACTGGAAAAATAAAAGCTACTCAGCATGAACATTTATTAGCAATCAGTATCTGGGCCGCTTGGGACCTTCTGGGACAATCTCTGTAATTAAAGGTCCCCACAGCCTTCTCCCTTTGCTCCTTCCTGGTCCTAGTCCTGCCTGTCCGTGACAGGACATGGGGCATTTGTCAGGCTGGCACCTGAGGCATCAAAAGCATCGGATGGCTCAGAGCAACGCCCTGGCTGCAGTCTGCCAGCCCAAAACTTCCAGAGCATCCTCACCCGCAGTCAGTTAATAAATAAATGAAGAAATCCCCTTAGAAAAGGGGAAAAAAACCCCAAAACTACCATGTGAAACCATGCCCATCTAGACACACACTGAGTGGCTACTTGGAAATTGAAGTCTTTGCACATCTATTGAAGTCAAATCTGTTGGCTTGGTTTAAGCTCAAGTTTTAGACTTGGGTGTACGTTAATGCAAGGTTTAGGAATCAACTTCACCATCAGGACAAGGAGTGTTTCCAGGATGCTGTTTTTCTCTGAAAGACAGCAGTTTTTGGCAGGGAGAAGATGTGAAGTTTTCCCTGCAATGCTGAGAGTCTGCAGCATCGTGTAGATGTGAAGAGCAGGAACCGGCACTGCCTTGCTCACTGCCCAAAGAATAAAAGATATACCAGGCTGGATAGGCCTAATATCCTTGCAGAGGCTGCTGATGTTACTGTTTTTATTCTTTTTTCTTTTCTTTTTTTTTTTTTAACCTTCCTGGATCAGAATTCAAAGTCTTGGATTCCCCTGATGAAATGAAGAGATTCAGTATAGACACACTTTATGCATAAGGTGCCTGAGAAACCCTCATCTTATAAAGGAAGCACTCAGAAATCTGATCCCATAGCTTCACAGTAAGTTAGAAAAAAACCCTACAAAACCCTGTATTTTTCCATGACTTCGTTTTAGATCTGCTGTCTAATGGTAGTCACAAATGAAGTTGGCTGCTGTGGGAGATCAGAGGCACTTTCAAAGTTTTACAGAATGCCTCTGGAGATGATGGTGAAGAGCCCCTTTCCTTTGCTTCAGCCACCACGTCCCCTGCCCCAGTCCTCCCAGCCCTCGCTGACCATCTTGCTGGTATTCAGCCCTATAAGCTGGTAGTCCATATTTGTTCTCACAGCTGCAGTTTGTGCCACTCTGGAAAAGCCAAACTCGGTCTGAAGATGTTTCAGGCAGATTATTTCCTCTTGCTGGGAGCCTCAAAGCTCGTCAGTAGAGCACAGACCCCAAGGACTGGATTTTTCCCGGAGTTCCCAGTCAAGCCAGGCTGACACTGTAAGGTCCCACCACCCACTTGCTCAGAAGGTTCATTCCACCCTCGTATTGCAGCAGGGACAGGCAGGTCCCAACCCAACCTGCTGCCACCACCACCTTTGAAAGTGACTGCTGGTTTTCAATCCAAAATTCTAGCTTCCAACCAAGTAAATAATTGTACATGTCACATTTATTTACTGCCTCCAATAATTCTTTGCCAGCCCTTTTAGTTTGGACGTTAAGTGACTTTTTAATATATATTTTCTCACACTGGTGGCACATAATAAAGTAATCATGTAATTACTGCAGCCATAAATTTGTCACCTTGGTAAGTACTTTTTATGACTTAGAACAAGAAAAGTGTCTCTCCTTTTCTGCAGTGATGTGGTTTGTGGTCAAAGGCACTTGAAGGGGTGGGTTAGTTTGTGTCACTCTCCTGATTCAGGCACTTAGAATTTGTTTATACTTTGATCAAGTCTTTCCTCAGCTGCCTGCTCAGTGGTATTAAAACATTTTTAGAATTTAACCCCCTTGCAAAGCACAAAAAAACCCCATCTGGGAAGCAAGGCACTGAAGCCCAAAGCACAGGACGGGTAACAGCCTCCTCATCTCACCTGGTGCACCCAGGAGCAAGGCAGGAAGGAGAGCTGGACACCATCATTTACACAGGAAAAGGGACATCAGAGTAACAGAGCAGGAAAAAATCAGGCCTGAAAAGGACCCCAAACAGCCTCACCAGGACAGAATCACCCATTCTGTTTGCTCTCTCCTTGAAGAGGCACGATGATTGAAAAACCACCATTTCTCCAGAAAACATAACCTGGAATTTCATGGTTTTCACAGGTAGGAAGATGCGCCTTTTCTCTAGGATTTATAGTTCTTGCTGCCACCCTCCCAGCCCCTCCCAAATACCCCACGCAGAGCTGCGGCAACATTTTCAGCTTTCAGAAAACTCAGAGTGTTTGGAATTTGTTTTCACAGCGATACCTCTGATTTACAAAAGCACTGTAAATAGCTTGCTTTTTAAAATGCAGCTTTCCATAGTGAACTTATTTTATTGCAATATTGTAACAAAACACATTCCAAGTGATGAAGTTACAAATAACAGGAGAATACTAATACTCATTTTGACAAATCAGATCGTAAATTTCCAGCTGTGCTGAACTGCTTCATTATGACTATTTTTGTTGGATCTGTAAATTAAAATTTTCTTCTTGCACAGGTTTTATTTCAGATAAAATAGTGTTTTCCAGGAGGCATTAGAGTTTTCTTAATCACTTCTAGCCCCATGTCAGCAGGGTTGATTTCAGCGCTTAGTGGTACGTCTGGGCACTCCATGGCATCGGAGCAGCAGTTTTCGGATTCCTCCTGTCCTCTTCTCTCCCTCTAATTCAAGGAACCACAAACTGGGTTCAGTGTGCTGCCAATTTTCATCCCAATAGCTGGTAACAGTGAATTTTTCCCATTTCAAAACTCTCCACATGAAAGTCCTGAAGTATCTGAGACATTTGAGACAAGCTGTGAGTTACGCTCCAGGATGCTGATCTGGGGGCAAACTGAAGTGCAGAGCAGGTACGTGACTCACCCCAATTTCACGCGAGAAGCCAGTAGTAGAGCTGGACTCTGTAGCTAGAAACCTCTGCGCTTAAGGCAGCTTTCAGATCGTTTCAATTTTCAGTTTTCCCTGGTGGGAAGAAGGATAGTGCTGGCAATCCCTGTGTCACACAGCTGAATACGCATTTCTCAGTCACACTTTGAGGACCTCCAACAAACAGACCATGAGCCCGCAGGGGATCTAACGGCCCTCAGGGGCAAACCTCCTCTCCCCAGGGTGGGTTTTGCCACCAATTCCAGATCATTGCTGCAGAAGAGAGAAAATCAGAGAAGAGGAGTCTTTCCTTGTCCTCCAGGATACATCTCCTGCCGCAGCAGGAGAGGGGGTAATTGTGACTGCACTGCTTCTTAAAGCCGCTCGCACAGCCAGCCCTTCAAAGACAGGTTCACATGTTTTGCCCCGTCATAGTTGGGGGCTCTCCCTGACAAACTGGTTGCTGCTGCTCCTCAAGCATCATGTTTTATTCATGCCAAAGAGCGTTCTTTTGGCTGCGTCAACATCAAGGAAATGCAGCATAGAGTAGGCCAGTTGGGTTCATCCCAGGAAATCATTTATCTCCCTTAGGGAAGCTCTGTGCAATGCCCTTAAGCCCTCGCTGATATTTAATGGTGCGAGCCTGATGCTTAAGCACCGTCCCTGCGCTGAAGTTGCCTTGCTTCTGCGTTGCTTTAAGGCAACAATCGCTAGCGTTTGCAAAGGCTGAGGAGAAGGATTTGTTTAATGCAGCCCCAAGCCCCTGCCCTAATGGGTTGTTAATCCATACCCAGTGCATCAAATTTGCCAGCTGACTCCCAGGGGTCCCAACTTGCCTTCATCCTCCAGACATTTGCTGGCAGCCTGCAGTTTCCTGGGATCCCCGAGGGAAAGGGAACGGTGACTGTAATAATAACCCCCCCTGAAGCCCCCTCCCTCCTGACCCAAAAGCAGTTGGCAGCCAAAGCGATACACACATTACTGGATTTATATGAAGTGCTGCTGAGCAAGAAAGATTTGAGGAGGTTTAACAGCTAGATGGGACCGAGAGATGATCTCAGTGCATTGGCTTGTGCTGCAAGGAAGGGCAAGAGCTTTAAAGTAACAGAACAGGAGAAGCCTGCAGAGCGTAGGTGTCCCTTCCCATCCCCATGGGACAGCAGCACGCCCCAGGCACTGTCAGGACCTGCAGGAGGACCATGACGGTGTAAGGCACTTGAATGTGTGCTACACAGAAGTGGCCTTAGGTGACAAGACTGTTGGTAAATAACATAATCCCAAATGATGCTTATACCCCAGGTCTGCCCGGTACCAGAGCAGAGAGAAACTCGGTTGTGTATTCTCATGTAACTCACCCACAGGGCCGTGTGCTTTGCCTCTACACAGACCACCTTGATACCTACTGGGACCACCCCCTGCTACCAGCCAACACACGGCTCTGCCAACAGCAAAAAACTCATGGCAATAACCTGCTGCTCCCCGGGTCCTGCTGATG
Source organism: Mesitornis unicolor (assembly GCF_000695765.1). NCBI lineage: Eukaryota > Metazoa > Chordata > Aves > Mesitornithiformes > Mesitornithidae > Mesitornis > Mesitornis unicolor. The sequence continues at coordinate 9,134 of NW_010166115.1, forward strand.
AGTGCTGTGCTGCAGCCCCATCCCTGCTTCCCCAAGTCAGGGTTTTCTCCCCAGGTCTCAGCTAGAGTCCAGATCTGTAATATCCTTCACACCATCTCATGGGTAAAGTCAGTCTCATGGAAGTGGAGCTCAGCTGAGGGCATCTCAACAAAGCAAACCAGCACCTACTAGAAAAGGAGTTAAATGCACCCACTAAACCCCAACCAAGGGAGCAAGTCTCAACAGGAGACTTAAAATCACGTTCATCGGGGGCGAGGAGCTGTAGGATTAACCTCTTTGGTTGCTCCTCACCCCTTTCAGACAGAAAAGCTTTTAATAGGTCAGCAGATAAAAAAGCAGCAGCAAAAACATTCCTTATCTCCCCTGCCATGCCTGGGCTCTGTAATACAACTGATTCCTGCGATGTGCAGACTACTCAAATAAGTTTATCTTCATTCGAGGAATAGTCATACAGTGAGATTGCAATGTAATTACCTTCTCACAAACCCTAACTGGAAATCTTCACATCCAGTCATTAGCTTTAAGACAGGCAGACAGGCAATTATATCTGAATAAATGACTGAGAAATGAATCCAGGAGACTCTCAGCCCTGATTCAACCTTCAGTTCACAATCTCAGGTGCAGCAGCAAGTTGTCCACCGGCTTCACCTGTACCTGGCACCATCCGCTGCTTGCCCCACAGCAGTTATCCTGGCCACCCCAAGACTCCCACAGGTGACCCAAGACCTCCTTCCCCGTCACCCTGGCATGGGCAAGCTACCAGTCCGGATGGACCTAGGATGGGTGGCCTGGGATGGACCTGGGTAACCTTGGCAGAGCCCAGCCCAGAGCTCCAACACCTCCTGAGTCTTTCACTCTTGGCTGAACTCTTCTTTCACCCTTTCCCTTCCTCCTTTTTCTCAGGAGGTTTATAAGCCTGAATATGTGAAGTCTCCCAAACAGGTGAGCAATAAAACATCCGAGACCTCATTGCAAGGGAGGCAGCAGCACTACAGTCTGGTGCACGCAGGCAGCAAGCCAGGGCACTTGGGTTCAATGCCTGGCTCCCGCACAAACTCGCTAAGTGGCCTAGGGACAGTGGCAAAGCAGAGCAGCCTCTCCACAGGAGCGTCAACACGGTGCTTCAGTGGAGGTCAGCTTTTCTGACAGGTCTGGCATCCACTAGCACTCACAGAAAATCCTCCAGATGGTTAGGAACAGCTCTTCCTCCTCTGGGGTCACCCACCTTCCTCTTCCTCGCTCCCCTGTAAGACTGGAACAACTCTGCTGGCCGGTTTCCAAGTCTTTCCCAACAAGGGCGGGTGAATTGCACGGAATATATTTCCCAGCCATGCTCTTTATGAGAGCTATTTTAAAAAGTCAAATGAAACGCTCTCCCCCTTACATCACTCTAAAGACTCTGCATTTAATTGCCCTCCTGGGGGTGCCATCATTGCCATCTACCTACAGGAGAAAGGGCAGCCACATAATGGCACTGCCAGTCAGCTCACAGTACCCAGGATATTGATTCAGGGGCTGCTGTCTGGCACTTGCCAGGTCTGCATCCTTGTTTCCCTCCCTCCATTTTTCCATCAAGATGGATATTTTATCTCGTGTGATTATTTACTTAACGAAACACAGGTATTTGCAGCCCAGAGGGTGTTCCCCACTGGGAGGCTGGAATAACAGTTTTGCACTGCACAGCACATCAGGCTTTGGGAGTACCGACAGCATCCTTTACAGGGGGAGATGGCGGTGCTGGGGAGGAGGAGGAGCTGAAGCAGCTGAAGAGGTTGTTTGATTGTTTCCTGGTTATGAAAAAAGTCAGCTGGTTATGGAGAGAGAAGAGGAGGAGGGAGAAGTCAGGGAAGGTGTGAGGGAGGGGGTGGGTGGCCTGCTGACGATGGGAACAACGCTTCTGGCACCAGCTTCGTGCATATGGAAGCCTGGATTCCTGTCGAGCCTGGGCTGTGGGTGGCCAGGTCTCCCTTATCTCTCCGGGGAGGGTGCTTCCTGGATGCACTGCCTCCTCCCACCCCGCAATGAAACAGCTACAACTCTCCCTTTGTCTTCTGCACAAACCTGGAATTAACGTCTTGTTGCAACGCACAGGGGAAGGCGCCTCACCGCATGCACTCCTCCTCCATGCTGGCAAACTCATTTGGTGTGCGGAAAGTCCCAGCAAGGCCCCTGCAGCAAGGCCTGAAGCTCTTCTTGCTGCTGGGTGACAGCTGCCAGGACCCTTCCCAAGAGCCCCTTCCCAGCCTCAGCAGCCCCTGAGCCCCCGTCATGGGCACTCGTAACTGGAAGCGGAATCAAAACCAGATGGGCACGTGTCCCCTGCAAGGGATCCCAGTGACAGGGCTGAGCAGCTACAATGCAGCCACCCCCTCCAAGCAGGGAGCTACACCCCAAACACCCAGCTGACCCCACGAAAAGCTAAATGCTCTTAAACGGCACAAATTTATAGGTTATGGTTGGATTCGGAGATCGTAAAGGTCTTTCCCAACCAAACGATTCTATCAAGTGGGCACTTGTAGCACACAACATGGAGGAGGCCCAAGGCGGGAAGACACGGCTCTGAGGAAGCACTGAGCCCATCCTGGGGCAGAAGAACAGCAGCAAACGAGGCGCCTGCAGCCCCACAGC
>NW_010166115.1:11792-19489 GCF_000695765.1 Mesitornis unicolor
CAGCACCATGACCCGTCACGCCACGTCACGTCACGTCACGTCACGATTCGACCCTGGCCCCGTACCGCGCAGCCCTCACGGCAGACTGTCCCCTGTCACATGCTTCGCGTTCTACCCTCTGATTGGCTGTCGCTCTCTATATAAGGCCGTTCCCCGACAAAGGCGCTGGGACGTGTACTTTACGCTGAGAGGAGTAAAGGGTCGGTGGGGAGGGAGGCGCTGATAAGCAGAATTAGGGGGTTTTAAGCATGTTTTGCTTTGTTTTTCCTGGACCACACAGGCCTTCCCTGAGGCTTAATTTCTAGCAATATGAGACCACGGCAAGATTTATTGGTTGAGGAAAGAGCTGCAGTTCAGTTCCTTGTCATCAGAGTCATTGGCAGGAGCTGCAAGCAGGTGCCCTGCCAGGGCCCACATCCTCTCAGTGCCAGGGGTAGGCGCTTGTGCCTGGGGGTTTTCTTCCCTCACCATTTAGTGGGAGATGTAACCCCCGCAAGCTGGTATGTGTCCCCCTGGGAGGGAATGCTGGTGTGCCCCTCCCTGCCCCAGGCAGGGCTGGGTGAGGTGGAAACTAAGCATGAAGTGATGGAGAGGTGGCAGAACATAGGCAAGAGTGTTCTGAGAAGTGATATCCCTGTGAACTGGACAGGGAATAATGTGAGTCATTGGGAGGTGCCGTACCGGCCTGCAGCAGCCTGCTTCTGAAAGGGCAGTAAAAATTCGGGGACAAAAAGGTCTAGTGCCTTGTCTGCTGACCAGGACAGGGACTTGGTAGCTTTGTAGGTGGTAATGTTTTCCCTCCTGAGTGCCTCTAAGGTACCAGCATCAAGCTCCTTGATGGAGTCCGTGCCCTGTGGCTAGTGTTTGGCAGCTACCAGAGTGGGGGCGTTCAGGTTCACCTTCCCCAGCCTCTGCAGCTGTGGCCCACAGGGCTGCTTTGGGGAGTGCAGAAGGGCTGCCAGCATCCAGCCAAGTCTCTGGGCTTGGTGTGGGAGACACAGTGGAGAACAGCCCACGAGGAGATCATGTTGTTTTAGATCATGGAAGGCAAGCCTCACCACATGACTAGAGACAAGCCTGAAAGAAAAAAGTTTATCTTCACAGGCAGCTTCTTTGGGCTGCTTGTGGGCTGTGTGTTAGAGTCTAAACGCCTGTGGGGAAGGACGTAGGATGATGATTTCAGGCTCAGTCTGGTTTTCCCCAGCCTGAAAGTGGCTGGTGTTGCTTCAGAGAGATAAGAGAGCATGGCATTACGCTGTAGCACAGCCATCGATGGTACCCTGCTACCCTGAGCTTCACCCAGCTACGCCTCATCCTTTCCTTCTTTCCTTCTCTCCTTCTCTTCCCTATGCCACTGTACTTCTAGGCCTGCAGAGCAGCTGCAGCCAGAGAAATGTATCTGCAGACCCCTCTGCATCTGAACACACAGAAGTGCTGATAACACCATGGGGACTTTCACTCTTACCCCTTGCCACCAGTTCCTGGTGGCTTCACAGGCCAGGCAGGCACACCCATCACCTTTAAGGCCACTCACAAAACACTCCTGTGGGAAGGCCATCCTCCAGAACTGACTCAGAAAGGAAGCTGGTGTCCTACTGCTCCTCCTGAGCAGCTTGAGCAGGACATGGAGGATGGCTCTGTTCCCTGGGGCCTCCTTTGCCACAGGTAGCTCTCAACTCAGCTTGGGAGGATTGCTTTTAGCACATTGCTGACTGACAGCTGCTTGGCCAGAGGGTTTGTGCTGCCTTATTAGGGAGCAAAGCTCCTTCACCCATCCATTGATGTTGTTGCACCCTTTACTTTCCATGCACCACACTGCACTGCTGCCTTCCAGCATGCTGCCAGTACAGGTGCCTGAAGCATCTCTTCTGTACCCTTGGGCAACTGAGAAATATGTAAATGTCAGTCCTATTTGCAATGCAATAATGTTTCAAGACGTTGAGGTCATTCTGTATTAACCTGGCAATGACACTGTTTAATCTTCCCAAGAGGTTGGAATTAAAGAGAAAACATATCGAGCCCATTCCCAAGAGTGTGTCCTGCATTTGTGGTTTTATAATCAGAAGAATGTAGCCTGTGTTTGTACTTGGCTAGGTTAGGAAAGGGCCTTTCTTAGTCGTTTGTTTATTCAGAGGTTAATGCATTAGCTGTAAGGAACCTGCCAGCAAGGGCACAGAACAGGAGCTCTTTTTCTGCCCGTGATGGCTAACCTGTCAAAACAGTGGTGGTTCAGGTTAGCACCCAGAAGTGCAGTTCAGTGCTTTTTTTCTGGTTGCTTGAACATCTTCCACTGAATAAATAGATTGGAAGAGCCTGCTGTGTGCTTTTGAATCACTTCTGTATGTCCACTTCTGGACAGAATGGTAAAATACAGGTGCGGTCCTGTTTAAATTCACTTTCACCTTGGTCTTTGCCAGACAGTGGATGAGGCTTTGGTAGTTTCATGAATGTTTATCCCAGGATGGACACTGTCAGATCCCAATGGATGTGATCAACAAAATAACAGCTGTGTCTCCATCAGCTAATGAGGAGGAAAAATGAACAAGTAACTTACCCAGTTGTATGTCCAGACCCGTGAAGCACTGAGATGGTGATCACAGTCTCACTGCAGAGGCTAAGGCCACCTCCCCTTCATTCCCAGGCTGCCAATGCTGCAACTCTTAATGTCCCTGCATTTCCTCAGAAGCTGTCAAGGCGTGAAACTTTTGTACAAGAGTTGGTTTTGGAGGGACATCAAGTCCTGACATACTTCATCTGAACTACTACCATAGACATGACAGGAGGCAAGCTGTCCTTCCTCTGTTGCCTTAGATATAATATAGCAAATAAAAGCTTGGAAATTACTGTAGAGTTAAGAAAGGCCTTCAGCATGACTCTGCCTATTCAGGCTAATGTCTGCAAATTCAGGCTAAATTAGCCATCTCCTGAAGGACACTGTACTAATATTAAACGGATGTAGGGCATGATCTTTGTCAGCTCTGCTGATGCCCTTGGTTGGTCGTCTTCTGTAAGCTCATGTCTGTTCTTTAAGGCAGGAATGGAAATGATTTTGATCCCATCCACCGCATAAATACCAAGAGGATTCCTCTGGCTAATGTGATTACAGAGGAGACCAAACAGGGAGATGGACTCTGAGAGACAAAGCTCTTGGTTAAACAACATAGATGTCTCAAATATTTGCCAACACTTGTGAACACAAATATTTACGCCAGCAGCAAGAGCCAAGGCATATTTTTACTTCAAGATGTATTAAATGTTTCCTTGAGTGTGCAGAATTCGGAAAGAGCTCTTATATCACTCGCCGGCTCATTTTCCAGGCCACTGAATGTGCTCACTTATTTGGCAAATCTTGCTGTTAACAGTTTTTTCTCATCTGATTTTACTGACTTTCCTGCTTTCCCTGAGAATCTTGTGCAGGGAGGGAGAACGAATGTATTTTTTCCTCCCTCCAGCAAGCAAAACAGTGTATCAAGTTGCAAAAATCTCACTGCCAAAGTGGATTATTTGTGGTCCTCCATATTCTTAGTGACCTGCTCACTCTTGTTGTAGAAGGGGAAGGCTGCGAGGAAGGTCACAAATCCAAGGCAATGCGGGGACCTTCTAAAGGCATTGAGTCTGCTGGAGGTACAGCCCAGCCCTTGGCACGTCCCAGAGGTCCTGGGCTGCAGTGACGCACCTGAAGTTGGGACGTGGCTGCTGCTTGGTGTGTACAAACCACACTGCGTAATTTCCAGAGGGGTGGCCAGCCTGTAATTGTGGCCCCATGAGAACTGACACCATTTTTTGGAGGTGAGCTTTCACAGGTGGGGAGCCACCAGCAGTGCTACTGCTGCTAGTGTCATTGCTCCTAGGCTTCTCTGCGGTCCAAGAAATGCCTCTGATGCTAGGACACTGCAGGAGAGAGCTCTGATCTTTGTCAGGCAGCTGCGTTTGCCCTTATAAAACAGTATATTGTGCTAACAATAAATGTGAAGCTTATTTACAGTTTCAAACACTGACAGAGTAAAAAGGGGAAGCAGCGGGCAGTTCCCTCATAGAGAATCATGGGAGATTAATCCGTAGCAATAAAACTTCAGTCAGTCTGTTCCCCCAGATCAAAGGGGATTAAGGCAGGCACTGGTCAGTCAAACTTCAGTCGAGGAACAAGGATGCTCATTTTGGGTGCATGTAACAGGCCCAACAGAACAGAAACTAAGAGGCAAATTAAATCTCGGTATGGTGCAGTGCCGTGGACAATTATGAAGGGGGGGAATATTGTGAATGAATAAAAATAATTATCCTTTTCCAAGCTATTTGGCTTGTATAAACTTAATAAAAGCTGCACAGATGTTTTTTTTGTGTGGGTAATAGAGGGCAGATGAGATTGGCCTTCCTCTCCAAAGACAAAGCAAGCCAAAATGGTGCCTTCAAAGCCCAGAGATGAAGCGGTTCATCCCACCGCTTGGGGAGCAGAAGTAGATATCCCAGGTCTGGAACCAATAGACCCAGCAATTCTCTGCAAAGAAGTACCTCAACACCCTGGCAGTGGGAAAAATCCAGCGAAAAATTGTTCTAGTAAAGCCCAGTGGCAAAGGTCTTGAGGGCAGACTGGGCAGGGGCTGTGGGATGGCAGGAAACACCAGAGGACATTTTGCAGGGACATAGCAAAGCCAAGACAGAAAATGGGAGAGGGCTGTTATGGGCCAGGGAAAGGTGAACAGAAATTTGTGAATGCTGAGGAGTAGATGTGGAAAGGGTGTGGTGAGGCCTGGGACCGAAAAGCGTGAATGGGGACAGATGGAGAAAGCTTGCCTGATATCTTCCCACTCTTTGACTGTCTCCGTCTGGCACTATCAGCCCTTTGCTTAACAACATAATTCATATTGGCACTCAGATTCACACCCACACATCTACAGGGGAAAGCACAGGCCTGACCTGTACTTCCAGTGTGGTTCATCATGTGAGCTGTTTCTGTACCTCAAAGAATGACTGGATCAAGGTACTCCCTCAGTGCCACACCATGCACCTAATTAACCCTTTTTGTGCGTGACTGCGAACGAAGATATAAACAAAGCAGCTAACAGAAGATACCAGGGTAAAGTAGTGGAACATCTCTATGGTCCACTGCCTGGGAAAGGCGAGGGAGGAACGGACACACAGCACCAGTTTTTGGGCTCTGAAGCTCTCTGGTACCATAAACACCCGCAACGAAGTCAGGGTTATGGCAGCCAATGTCTCTGGTCAGACACATGGGTATTTCTGGAGCGGCTTTCCTTGGTCCCAGGCATGTTTGAATGCATTCTTACAGTGTTTATCGTCTTCATACTTCGTTTTGTGGTTAAACCCAAGCTATGTTTCCTAGAGAGTGGCCCTTATCCAACCGTGGGGGTGGAAATGAGGGTCTGTGTACTATGTTCCTTCCTGCATTTGGCAACAAAAACATGGAGATGTTTGGAGGAAACAATACAGAGAAACTTTTCACATCAGTGAGACGCACACAAAGTATTTTTGGCAGCATGGTGTGGGAATTTGGCATAGACTGTTGCTTGTAAGCTCTAGACTCTCTTGTCTACAGCAACAAGTGGCACCTACATCTATTATGTCAGGAGTGTTCATGGATCATAAAAAGGGGGGTCTCATAAGAGGCTGATGAACTAATGGTCCTCCAAGATATTTTCTTTAAGGAAGAGTCCTTCTGAGTCCCTAAAAATGGTTAACTCCAGGGTATGTGGATGTTGTCCATAGTTTTGTTGGCATAGCACTAGTTTCTTGTGCTTCCTGGAAAGATGTGGCTATTTCACACCCAAAAGGGACTACAGCAAACCATGTGCTCTCCCAGTTTGTTGCAGTGTCTGAGGAGACAGCCCTTGCTGTGGCTATTGCTGCGTTTGGAGATTCCTTTGCATCAGTGCGGAGCAGCTCCTTGTAGCGTTCTCTGGGGACCAGGATTTCAAATGGAAACAACAGCCGAGAGGAGCCAAAGCTCAGTCCTTGCACCAGAACTGCAAAGTCTGTAAATTAACATCTCTATTGTTTTCTCCTTGATTTTTGGAACTAAAACTGAAGCGTATGGACCCTGCTCCTTTCTTCACCCAGAGGAGTGATAAAGAAAGGATTATTCCCGCCAAAAACATCAGGCCTTGATAGTTCTTATTTAATGTAGGAAAAGGGAATAACCCAAATATCCAGTTCCCTGTCTCCAGTTCAAGATACACCTTCAAATCTGAAAACTCGGGAATCTCTGGCTGGTTTTCTTTTTTGCTAGAAAAACAAACAAAAAAATGTTGTTTTCTGGCCAAGAAGCCCAAGCTGTTCATTTCTTCCCTCTCTCTGTTTTTTTCCCTTTCCTGTTCTTGTTCTGGGGCTGTTTCTGAGCAGCTAGGCGAGGAGGACACGCTGTATAAACATGGTACCAGCAGGGTGTTTGGAATGCTTCTCACTCCGGACCTCCTCCCCATGGAGGAGGAGGCTGGCGGGGTGGGGGAGTCTGGGTCATGGAGCAGAGGGCACAGAGAAGACAGCTTCTCTTTTCTGCTTGCGTGTCCAAATCTTCCCAGCTGAGTAGAAGAACTGGTGTATGCTGGGTCCTTTTTATTTAGCATTCTCTTCTCTGCTACCCCTTTCATCCCCATGTGTCAAACAGCTTGTAGGCTTTATTTCAGGAGGCCAAGGAATTTGAACTACAGGCCTAAATACCTCAAGCATCTTTTGATATATAAAGTCTTGAAGCAAAGTTCAGTAGTGCCTAGAGTCAGCACTGGTGGCTGGTAGCTCAGAAGGAGAGCCTGGAGCAGAAGATGGTGCTTAACAGTTTCTAGATGTATAAGTTAAAAAGAGTGGGGATTCTTTTGGGATGAAGGCACCATTTCAGTCCGTATTCACACAGAGCTGCTTCATTTCTGGAACATGCTTGGCCAGCGGGAGAAAAGCTTTCTGGGAAGGTGTGAAAGCCCAATAGGGGCTAGCTGTGGATGGCCCTGCTCCAGAGAGTGAGGGGGTTCACACCAAATGGCAAGGCAGTCCCTTGAGTTTGCGTTGTGAGCTGTGTCTCCTCACCTGATACCTTCTGCCACGTCACATTTCTCCTGCTGTAAATCCGTAACTGGAACTATGGGAGTTCCAGTAGCATCCTTCCACTGGGACTTTTCACTGCTTTATGCAGAAATGGGACATTGTATCGCTCTGCAAGGATGTCCTTTACTAATGGCCAAATTGAGGCAGAGGAAACAGTGGGTCTTGCCAGAGGCAGAGGGTGCAGAAACAGGATCCTGCTTCCCAGCTGTTCCAGCCATCGCTTTCACCTTCAGGGTGATTATGGTTTCAGCATGACAGTTTAGCCATTCTTCTGAAGACCTGGCTGAGCAATGAAGCAAAGCATGACTTTGCTGCTACATGTTTCAGACATTTTTGTGTTTGGTTAGATGAAAGAACACCACCATCAGCCCTTTTAGTGTATGAACTTCAGCATGTCAAGTCACTGTTAGCCGAAGGTGGAGTATAGCATGCTGGGAAGTGAAGTCTTTATGGGCCATGGTACTTTGAATGACCAAGGCTATGTTATGCTTCTTCTACCCCAATTTAGATCCTCTCTTGGTTTCCCAGTAAGTGGCTTCTCATAGGGAATAATGGTCCCAGTGAAAGCCCATTGAAGTCAATGGGAGTCTTTCTGTTGACGTCAATAAATTTGGACCTGGTCCCAAGCATACGGCCCTCCTGCT